>NW_022204105.1:0-86344 GCF_007655135.1 Punica granatum
AGACACCTCCTACTCTTCTTGATCTTAGCATGGCAGAGATGAAAGAAAGTCAAACTTTCGAAGCATACGCAACGGAATGGGGGGGAAAAAGCGGCAAAGCATATACCTCCAATCACTGAGCGTCAGCAAGTTCAATGTTTCATTCTACGCTCAGAGGCGCGTATTATTCACATCTCCTGGCTCATACTTCCTCTTTCTCAGACCTGATTGAGGCAGGAAAGAAGTTGGATATGGGAGTTAAGTTAGGGAAGAATTGAAGATCCGGCAAGGAATAAAGACAGAGAGACACCGAAGAAACAAACTGCCGGAACATCCAGAAGAGGCAAAAACGCGACTATCGGCATCGTCAATCCTGGACATCAAGCTCCACACCCAATGTCGGTGGACTACGCCCCTGCATTACCGATTTCTCAGCCATATGCGCATCCCGTGCAGTATATGCAACCTCATCAAACGCCGCAAGCTTACTTCTCAACCCCGCCCACTGTTCATCCAGTCGCAACCTCCGCAACCGTACCCTTCTGTTCAAGTTCAACCAGTTAGACCCCCGACTTCGAGGCCTCCTCAGCCGGCTCAACGTGTCCCAGCTCCTAGAACTCAACAAGACAATACTGCTCAAACCGCGTTCACGCAAGCAATACACCAATTTGCCGGCTCCTCTCCCCCTTACATATTCAGACAGCTCCTTGCAGGCGACAAGATCAAAACGGAAGCACCAAATCCTCGTTTCGATCCGTCCATGCAGAACCAGAATCTTCGATGCGAATTTCATCGGGGTGCTCCTGGTCATACCCTGGACACTTGTTGGAGACTCCGGGATAAAATTCAGGAGATGATTGATGCAAGACAAATCTCCTTTAATGAGGTGAAGCCGCAAATGTCCGTGCAAATCCTCTTCCGGATCATGGATCAGGTGCAGGACCTTCTGTGAACATGATTAGCATTGCTGCTATTGAGGAGGAAGAAGATGCGCGAAAGCCCTCAATTCCATTTGCTATTAACTATGCTCCAGTAGAACTCGCATTCGCTCCCGCCCCGTTCGTTATAGAAGTTCCTGCAAAGGAGCCTTATCACGATAGTCGAGTTCCCTGGACATACGAGAGCGAGGTTGCCAGTGCAGAATTGAAGATGAGCACGATGGGAATCACGCGTTCGGGACGAGTATATCAGGGTCCAGAGCATATTGACAAAGGAAAGGCTCTTGCTACTGAATCCTCAATCGCTCCAAAAGCCGTGTCATTCTCTACAAAGAAGGTCACCGATCAAGAAGCCGAAGACTTCATGAAGGTGATCAAAGCAAGCGAGTACAAAGTGATCGAGCAAATGAGCAAGTCACCAGCTCATATATCATTGCTCGCATTGCTTTTGAACTCGGACCTCATCGGAACGCTTTGCTGAAAGTTCTCACCGCGGCACAAGTCCGAAAGATACTGCACCGAATAGAATTGAGGAGACGGTGAATTCTATTCTCTCAAATCAGATTTCCTTTTCGGAAGACGAAATTCCCACGGAAGGACAAGCACATTTGCGGGCGTTGCACATAGTTTGCAAGTGCAACAACCACATCGTTGGTCGAGTCATGATCGACAACGGCTCTGCTCTTAACGTTTGCCCCGTCTCCACGTTGAAACAGATGAACGTGGACATGAGTCACATTCGTGCAAGCAAGACCACCGTTCGAGCCTTTGACGGCTCTAAGAGAGTGGTGAACGGTGAAATTGATCTCCTAATCGAGGTGGGTCCTTGCTCATTCTCTATTACCTTCCAGATCTTGGAAATACCCAATGCTTTTAGTCTCCTACTTGGAAGACCATGGATTCACGCCGCCGGCGCCGTTCCTTCATCATTGCACCAGAAGTTAAAATTCTTTGCCGAAGGCAAACTCATCACTGTCAACGGCGAGGAAGATTACGCGGTCTATAAAGAAACGGCCATCCCTTATATCAGCATTGGAGAAGATCAGAATCTCCCTTTCCATTCTTTTGACATGATCTTCGTAATTCGAGACTACGGAGAGGTTAGTCCATCGCGAACTGATCGCATGATTGGAAAGGTTCTCTTGAAGAACAATTATGTCCCTGGAACTGGACTCGGGGCACGCGCACAGGGAATCCTTCGACCAATCGAAATGGAGGAATACCGCAATAGGAGGGGACTCTGCTTTCGCCCTTCCTGCCATGAGGTCACACAAGCCCGTCGCGGAAAACATCTACACCACCTTGCTGCACATTATGGGAAGCTCTATAGGGGCATGCCATTTCCACCACTCTCACAGTTTTTTGCAGCACCACCACAAATCATGGGAGACACCTCAGAGAACCCAATCACTGAAACAGATGACTTCTCTTCGGATGCAGTTGAAGCGTTTTTGGCTTTGCCAGCCATACATGCCGTCATTGAGGAGACATCTTCTAAGGTTCATATCCGTCCTGCACAGGAGGATGAGGAGCTTACCAACTGGACTTCAATCCCGCTCTACTCGGCCATAGTTGCCGATGTGTAAGACGGTCTTTATACATAATGCTACCTGCATGTCGGCAATGCCATAAGCCACATGACAGAAGAGGGGTTTTTGTTATGGCTTGTTAATAGAATCCCTGCATGTTTTTGATTTCCTGTCCCTAAATTCTCTCTTGCACTCGCTTCTAACATCTTTAATTTCTAAGACAATTCACTTTCATGTCCAGGCTCCAATCGAATCCAAATCATGGATATAACGATTCGGATTCACTCGAAACACATCTCGGAAAGTCCCTACCCATATACTTCGGGGAAGGACTTGACGAGGATGGTCGCGTGCCCGAGATAGAAGAGAGTTTGCATCGTCTCGAAAACCACCAACTCACTTCCGTTGAGCCAACCGAAGACATCAACGTAGGCAATGCAGGCGAACCACGCACCCTTAGAATCGGAATAGGACTCGACTCTGCACAGAGGACCCGAATGATCGACTTCTTGACAGAGTACCAGGAGGTCTTCGCTTGGTCCTACGCCGATATGCCAGGCCTAGACCCCTCAATCGTAAAGCATTTCCTCCCACTCGATACTGAAAGATTCCCACCCAAACGCCAACACTTGCGACGTCAAAGAGCTGACCTTCTCTTACGCATTAAGGAAGAAGTCATCAAGCAAGTAGACGCGGGATTCCTGGAGGTATGCAATTACTCTGAATGGGTAGCGAACATTGTTCCAGTGGAAAAGAAAAATGGGAAAGTCAGAGTCTGCATCGACTACCGAGATCTCAATAGGGCTAGCCCAAAGGATAATTTTCCGCTGCCACACATCGATGTCTTGGTGGACAATACAGCACGCCACTCACAATTCTCCTTCATGGACGGTTTCTCTGGATACAATCAGATTCAGATGGCCGAAGAAGACAAAGTCAAGACCACATTCATCACGATGTGGGGTACATTTTGCTACAAGGTCATGCCTTTCGGTCTCAAAAATGCCGGGGCAACCTATCAACGAGCAATGGTCACTCTCTTTCATGACATGATGCATAAAGAAATCGAGGTCTATGTAGACGACATGATCGCGAAGTCCAAAGAAGGAGAAGATCATTTGGTTAACCTCAAACGATTGTTCGACCGCCTCAAGAAATACAAACTCCGACTTAACCCAACAAAATGCACATTTGGCGTCAAGTCAGGGAAATTGTTAGGGTTTATAGTCAGTGAGGAAGGCATCAAGGTCGACCCTGACAAAGTTAAAGCGATCATGGAATTGCCCCCTCCATCGACAGTGCGCGAAGTGAGGAGCTTCTTAGGACGGCTGAATTACATCGCGCGTTTCATCGCAAATTTGACAGACAAGTGCCAACCACTCTTCCGTTTGCTTCGCAAGAATGCAGCGGTCGAATGGGATGATGAGTGTCAGAAAGCTTTTGATACCATCAAGGCATATTTAAGTCAGCCGCCGGTGTTAGTTCCACCTTCACCTGATCGTCCTCTCATTTTGTACTTGACGGTGCGCCGACAATCCATCGGATGCATGTTAGGACAAAAGGACGAGTCCTCTCACGCAGAGCGAGCCATTTATTATTTGAGCAAAAAGTTCACTGAAGGGGAGTCCAACTACCCTGAGATAGAGAAAATGTGTTGCGCACTTGTGTGGGTCATGCAGAGACTCCGGCAATACACTCTCTACCATACTGTTCGCCTGCTGTCGAAGACAGATCCTTTGAAATATCTGCTTAGTACTCCGTCCTCCATGAGGAATATAGCAAAATGGCGTTGCCAACTGACGGAGTACGACATCGAATATGTGTCGCGCACATCAGTCAAGGGCCAAGCGATAGCAGATCATTTAGCAGAATTCCCGATTGTCGATGACACACCGATCGACTCTGATTTCCCCGACGAAAAAATCCTCCAAATGAGTGGTGAGGAGGAAACCACCAGATGGAAGATGTACTTCGATGGTGCAGTTAATTCCACCGGATCAGGGATTGGCGCAGTGCTGATATCCCCGGAAGGGCGCCATTTTCCTGTTGCAGCGAAGATTGATTTCCCCTGCACCAACAACATAGCCGAATATGAGGCATGTATCCTCGGCTTGCAGGCGGCAATCGACCTCAAAGTCAAGGAGCTTGAAGTGTTTGGAGATTCCATGCTCACAATCTTTCAGACACTCAAACAATGGAAGACGAAAGATCCAAAACTGGTGCCATATCATGAGTACCTTGAAGACTTGACAGAAAACTTCAAGGACATCTCATTTACATACACACCACGCATGAAGAACCAGTTCGCTGATGCACTCGCAACACTCGCTTCCATGGTTAGCATTACAAAAGAGAATCTCATCGAGCCCCTCGAATTTGAGATTGCTCAGGGTCCTGCCCATTGCGATGTAATCGACGCTATCGACGGCAAGCCGTGGTACGCAGACATTAAACACTTGCTACAAACGGGTCAGTTCCAGCATTCACCGATCGACATGACCGGAGGACTCTTCGGCGCATTGCAGCAAATTTCTTCCTGAGCGGTGAAATCCTTTACCGCCGTTCTTCGATGCCACACTGCTTCGGTGTGTTGATGAGAATGAGGCACAACGCCTCATGGAAGAAGTGCACGAGGGAAATTGCGGACCTCATATGAACGGGCTCATGCTAGCAAAGAAGCTCATGCGACTTGGGTACTTCTGGTCCACCATGGAGACTGACTGCGTCAAACATGTCAGGCACTGTCACTTGTGTCAAGTTTACGCAAATCAGATCAGAGCACCACCCAATGAGCTGCATCCAATGGCTGCTCCGTGGCCCTTTTCAATGTGGGGCATGGACGTGATTGGTCCTATTAACCCCAAAGCATCCAATGGGCACTTGTACATATTGGTAGCTATCGACTACTTCACCAAATGGATCGAAGCTATCACTCTTGCATCAGTCACTGCAAAGACCGTGGCACGCTTCCTCAGACGTGACATCATTGCACGTTACGGGGTCCCTGCGACACTTGTCACAGACAACGCCAAGAATTTGAACAATAAGCTCATCGATGAGCTCTGTGCACAGTTCAAGATTCTACACCGCAACTCCTCTCCGTATCGTCCACAAATGAACGGTGCAGTAGAGGCAGCAAACAAGAACATAAAGAAGATCATCGAAAAGATGACAGTTAATTACAGAGACTGGCACGAGATGCTCCCATTCGCACTCTTGGCGTATCGGACTTCTATCCGCTCGTCCACTGGATCAACCCCATACTCTTTGGTCTACGGCATGGAAGCAGTTCTTCCAATCGAAGTAGAGATTCCCTCTATGAGGATCCTTGCCGAGTCCAAGCTCAAGGAAGCAGAGTGGGCAAAGCAACGCTACGAACAGCTCAATCTCATTGATGAGAAGCGGCTAACAGCACTTTGCCACGGTCAGTGCTATCAGCAAAGAATGGCCCGAGCTTTTAACAAGAAAGTTCGTCCCCGCGAGTTCAGCCCCGGCGACCTCGTCCTGCGAAAGGTTCTGCATATTGCCCCTGATTCCAGGGGCAAATTCGCTTACAAATACGACGGTCCCTTCATTGTTAAAGAAGTCTTTGACGGTGGGGCAATCATTCTCAATGATATGGATGGGAACGAGAATGCTCTTCCGGTCAATGCTGATACACTCAAGAAATACTATCCATGATAGTGTTTCTCTCATTCCACGTGGATGTTTTCCTCAAATGCACATTTACATTTCTTTACTTTCTTCGCATGTACAATCTCCCAGCATTTTCATTTCCGCTTATTAATACACTCCCCGCTTCTGCCTTTTTCCCTTTCTCTGAACTTGTCCTGAGAGAAAAATAGTAAATCTCCCGCTAGGTTGAAAACCTCTTTGAGGCGGCCTAGGCAAAAATTAGGGAATGAGGGGCACGGTTTAAAATCCCGAAAAAGGGGAATCGTGGCAAAAGGAGAGTACAAAGCGAAATCCTCGCTAGAGTGAAAACCCGAAAAGGCGCTCTAGGCAAAAGTTAGAGGAACCGAGAGGTATGACCAAATCCAATTGGGACGGTCATAGCAAAAGGTGAGCTCTAAATGAGAAAGAGTCTAAAAGAATACCCCGCTAGGTCGTCACGCATCTTGCGACCTAGGCAAAAGTTAGGGGCCTTCGGCAGCTCGACTATGAAGTAACAACTACACTCAGTGTGAAGCGACAACAAGTAGTAGTTTGGCAGTCTCCGATGCAAGCAAACTCTCTTTGACTCTCACAGCACAAGACACGTTTCGACATGCAGTCGAATCGTCGTATCCTTGATATGGAGGATCCCAAAATCCCTCCATTTTCCTTAATGCAAATTCTACGGGTCAAGCCCATTCTGTAAATATAAGCCTTTTGTCGAGTCACAATCTAGTGGGAGACGACCACCCCTTTAAATGGTCATCATGTTCAAATCCCCAAAGCATTATTATTCAGACTTCTTGATACATCTTCATTATGGCTATAGAGTAGGATTGACAACCACTATTAGCCCTTTTGATTCTAGTTGCAGGAAGCAGGATTTGAACCCCGAAAAGAGTTTCTTTTTGACGAATGCATGTCTGTCTTATGCCAAAGGCTACAGTCTAAATCCGAAGAGAGACCTTCAGGACAACACTCCAGGCACTCAGTTACATCGCAATCAGTTGGCGAGCAATGAAACGTCCCACCACAGCATTGATTGCGACATGGACGAAATCAACGAGGGAAGGAACACAATGATTCCTTCCACACCTCACACCACTCCCCAGTGTTTGCATTTACTTCTCACACATTTATTTCTGCAATGCACTTTCATTAGCGTGCACCCTCTCAGGACTGCAGTGCACATTTATTTCCGCAATGCACTTTCATTAGCGTGCACCCTCTCAGGACCGCAGTGCACATTTATTTCCGCAATGCATTTTCATTAGCGTGCACC
Organism: Punica granatum; assembly: GCF_007655135.1. Lineage (NCBI taxonomy): Eukaryota > Viridiplantae > Streptophyta > Magnoliopsida > Myrtales > Lythraceae > Punica > Punica granatum. The sequence continues at coordinate 7,383 of NW_022204105.1, forward strand.
CTCTCAGGACTGCAGTGCACATTTATTTCCGCAATGCACTTTCATTAGCGTGCACCCTCTCAGGACCGCAGTGCACATTTATTTCCGCAATGCATTTTCATTAGCGTGCACCCTCTCAGGACTGCAGTGCACATTTATTTCCGCAATGCATTTTCATTAGCGTGCACCCTCTCAGGACTGCAGTGCACATTTATTTCCGCAATGCACTTTCATTAGCGTGCACCCTCTCAGGACTGCAGTGCACATTTATTTCCGCAATGCACTTTCATTAGCGTGCACCCTCTCAGGACTGCAGTGCACATTTATTTCCGCAATGCACTTTCATTAGCGTGCACCCTCTCAGGACTGCAGTGCACATTTATTTCCGCAATGCATTTTCATTAGCGTGCACCCTCTCAGGACCGCAGTCCCGACTACTTTTCCTGCATTGGGGTCAGTTCCCTTCGGGTCAGTCCCGATTACTTTTCGTGCATATTGCAAACCCCTTCGGGTCAGTCCCGATTACTTTTCTTGCATTGGGGTCAATCCCCGTCGGGTCAGTCCCGACTTTAATTGCCTGTTTCTGCTTTGTTCCGAACTCTACATGTTATTGTGCACATCTCACCATATTCCCTCTTATTAGGTACAACATCCTACATATCCAAAACAAAAAGGAGAGGGCCATATAGGAAATTCCATTTTGATCATTGCTATCAAACTGGGGTGCTTTTGAAATCTTTGATTGCATCCTCTACTCGAGCAAGCAGTCAAAGAGGGGCAAGCTGTCAGCACCCCATTTTGGCTCACCATTCCAAACAATGATATTAGCAATGACCCAAGCCACGACTTGAGCAGAATACAGAAAACGGCTCGGCAGAGCAAGAAATCACTATTCATCCTCAAGTTGGCAAAATTGAGCAAATGGCCCATGGACATGACAGAAGGACTCTAGGGGTCACCAAAGGGGAACAGAGCGACCAAAGAACTCAACAATGTCCAAAACCGGCGTTTTCAGTGTATTACACGGACGGCACTATTTTCCGATAGTTCGCTCGGTCATCGGAAGATAGTGAATATTGGACTCCAAAAATCCACACCAGTGCCAAATAGATGAAGAGTGTCCCCAAAGGCATTTTGCAAATCGTCTGTTCTATACAGAACAACTTTCTGTATACAGACAACTTTTCAGTGGAAGTCCAAAAATGCCGGTTTCCTAGAGAAAAGTTAATTCCAAATATCAGACGCGGCCATGCCCCATCAGCACACAGAGTAGGAACAACGCTTCAGATTGTCTTTTGGAAGTCACACAGACACTTCAAATGACTTCCGAACGGCAAAACAAGCATACCCCTCTTCAGAAGAGCATAGCCGGAGAAGGGTCTGATGGAATTACGGCAAACGAAGTTCATACTGCATTGCCCAGAAAACTCTAGCAGACATTCACAATTGGGCAAAACAGACAGCAAAACCCTTCGCGGTTTCCCGAGTAACCTCCGAAGAGCGGAAATGACCATTTTCAGTGGAAATCCAAATCCGGAGGTCCTCTTTGGGGAAATTTGACGCCGAATGCTTACGTTACACAATGCTAGCCTTCTTAAGGCTCAATGTGGAGTCGTCGGAATAATTCACACAACTCATCTAGATCTCTCAAACAGTGCTTTAGAGGTCTCAGATACACTCTTCAAGTCCTTGGAGGTCTAATCTTGACAAACAGAGATTACAGTAATCTCCAGAGTGCCCAAGCAACTCAGAAGTCATCTTGAGAAAACCAGTCTCGGCCTCCTAGGACGTCTCCGGCCCCACGTTAGCATTACCGGCTTAAGGGATGATTGTTCACGTGGTTTGACAACTTATGCCAAAATGACCAACATGAGATGCAGACACGGGATATGCTGTCAGAAGCGGACAACTTCGCCCCGATCACTTGCAATGGGCAAAATCGGCTCCCGAGCCCCACACACATCCGGGACATTTCTCAATAGAAAATGTCAATCTTGGGCTCATTAACTCCGTTTTCACGCGTATACAGACAATTCGACGTTCAATTCGAACCACGAACTTCGAATACGCGACCAATCGAGACCCGAGTCTTTTCCCGGTTTCTCCTCACAAGCCGTGGGACCCACGGGCTGCCCAAGGGCAACCGCCCTTTGCCCCAAACTTTTCGGCCTTTTCCCCTTTCCTCTCTTGCCCTCACCTAGCCCAAAATATCTTTGGTCTTCCAAGTCAACACTCAAGCCATTAACTCCACCTCCATTAATGCTTCTTGGCTCTTCCTCATCAAGATACTTGGATGACATTCATCCTCATCTCCATTAGGGCAACCGACCTTCATTAATGAGGCCCTTAATGGTGCTTTGTTTTGCTTAATTGCTCATTAGCTTCACATATATATTGCCTATTTGTGATTAAGCTAATCATTCATGAAGCACACCTCATCTTGCTAGTTTCTCCCTCTAGAAAATGCTCTCAACTCCTTAGGAACCAGCAGCAAGCAAAGAACTTCATGAAAATCAAGAATCAAGCCAAATAGCTTTGGAGTTTAGGTCGGGATCCATAGCGGGCACTATTCCGACTTATATCCAAATTCTTCAAACTTCATAGACGACATGTTTCGGACCCAAGGATTCCATTTCTGAACCCAGTTTTTTAGTTTGGAGTCGTTTGCTTATCATTTTGGATCATTTCGGGTGAAGTTGGAGCTCTCGGGTGAACAGTGCCCGTCACCAGGCGTCACCGAGCGCAACCAGGCGTCACCGAGCGCAGCCAGCATCCGCAGCCAGGCGTCACCGAGCGCAGCCAGCATCCGCAGCCAGGCGTCACCGCACGCCGCGCCCGTCATCCGCCGCCCGTCACCCGCGCACGCCGCGCCCGTCATCCGCGCACGCCCGCGCCCGTCACCGCGCACGCCGCGCCCGTCACCAGCGCACGCCGCGCCCGTCACCAGCGCACGCCGCGCCCGTCACAGCGCACGCCGCGCACGCGCGCACGCCGCACGTCTCCGTGTGTGCTCTCCCGTCACCGTGCTCGACCGTGCCCGTGCACGTCCATCCTTGCACCCGAATACCCTTTTAAGGGTTCCACCGAGTCACCCGACTCTCAAACACTTCCCCGACTCTTTCCTCGTATTCCGAGGCTAGGTAAAACACTCTCGACTTAGAGGAGTTAGGACTTTTTATATTTTGCATGGCTATGGAGTATTATGGTGTTTTCATGCATGTTTCATTCACAAGATTTAATTTTTATGCAATTTTATGTTATATTATACACGTACACTATCTTAGGACTTGCTACCATGTCGGAAAGGGGCTTGGATCATCATAAAGAAGACTATCCCGACCCTATTATGGCACATTAAGTCTCGGCCAATTCTCTAAAGGAGAGGGTTGAGATTTAAATTGCTCTTTTCGGGTTAAGATCGGTCTCCTTAGCCTATTCAAGTTAATTTCCGAGTTTGTTTATCATTATTGCATGCATGAAGCCGGTGTTATGTTATCCTTTTCCTTAATTAACACGTTTGTGAATGTTTGTATGTTTGAATGAGCTAAACAAATCGTGATAACGCCGGCTTTTGTTAAAAAAAGGTGCTATTTATCACGGTCGATGTTTGAGCATGCGAGAAATAATTAAACCACGATTAGGAAATCGTTCGTGACTCGGATAGAGCCATGAGAACCTTCGGCCACCCTTCACAAGATGAAGCCGAGGGCTTCTTGGCCTTCCTTGAGTCAAGAATGAATTCCTTATCTCAAGTTTAATTTGTTGATCGGATGATGTGAAGTTTTACTTCAATGTCTTTACGATTCCCATATTAAAATATCATGTAAAGACTCTTTTAAACAAAGCATGCATGGATTCGAGTATCGATGACTCATTCGGGTCCATTTGGTTATGAGGATAGTTTCGGTCATTAGACCAAATTATCCTCGATCCTTATGGAATCGTCTTGGTCGTCGAGTCGCGAATCGTTTTCACAATTAATGCATTCGGCACAACCCTTAAGCATTAATGCCACAAACTGGTTAATCGGGACGCTCACACGATTAAACTCACTTCACACTGATAAAGTTTACCCGAATTGGACATTAACTGATAACTCGCGTCGACGAGTCGTCAAAGGATGTTGGTGCCCTTTTTAAACTTATCAATTTCAAAACCCGAAACGCGCGGTCCGATGTAGCATGGACGTCTAAAAAGGGCTTTTGTGTCTCAACTTGAGTTTTCACTTGATTCCAGGTAACTCATGTCAAGATACAGAAGATCTTTCTGGATCACTTCCGGACAGATCAACCGATTCTTTGGCTTTTTCAGGGTTCTTGCACAACCCTGGATGATCCAGGGAATCGGTCGACACCGGCTACAGGCCGAGGTGGCCCGCACTGTGATGTTTCCCCTTTTTTCTGAAAACAATTTTCAAATAAAGGGCAAAATCGTCTTTTCACAATCCAGCGACATCCTTAGGGTTAGCATAACAGAAACACTACAGTACGGGATAAGAACGGGCTACCTGTTCAGGTGCAGGTTCATCTGCATAGCCTTTTCTTATCTAACTGATGAGTTTCTGCTATCCTAACATAGACTCGGGTAACTAGAACAGTTGATCCTTGTCAGAAAACCTGTGAAATGTTGATTAACCTTTCACTCGACCTAACCAAACACTAGATAATGGTTAGGAGGAATTCTAGATTCCAAATCTAGAGTCAAAACACGAGTTTGGTTAATTCAGTGGTAATTCAGTGTCACAATACAGAACAACTGTAAAAGCGATTCACACACCTGAGATTTGACTCTCTTTGTCAAGTTCTCAAAACAAAGCCGAATGCTGAAACATTGGCATATGTTTGATTGTTTAGCATATGGCATTTGCTTGCAAAAACACCCCTGGGTTAATAATCTGTTAATTCACGTAAACAAGACAATAACAAACACTTTGTCTGTTATTAACCTGTTGCTTGTTATCTTTCTACACCTGTTTGCCATGCGGGTCGGGCCTGACCCCTAGGTCGAATAATATTAGGGTTCAACGCCCTAATCATCGAGCACAGGGTCCAATACCCTAATCAACACTCACAGGGTCCAACGCCCTATTCAGTGAGAGCGTTCATTGAATTTCAGTTCTTCGGTCTTTTCCCTAAACTCACGGTGAGTTAGAGTGGAATAATAACCGAACGCGAAACGACTGGAATTCGACCCTTTTGCAATTTGTATTTATTGTTTTTGAGAGCATTGTAAGGATTCTATTTGGTGCATTTTATTCTGTAAGAATTCCAGTCGGTGAGCGAACGGTCCGAGAGTCGAATTAATCGAATCGGTCTAATGCTTGCCCAGACACAAGTGAATCCAAGATATCGCGGTTCTGGTTCACGTAGGGATTCAACCTCCATGGTTCGATGAACTGTAATGCAAGATTGTGAACCAATTCCCCGACATATAGATTTACTTCTTTCCCGGCTTCTCAACCGACATCGTTTGGTTCATCGAATATCCGGTGTCAAAACGTGCGAGCCGAGTGCAGCTTAATTCACGCGGTAAATAATAAAACATGCAAGCCTAGCAAACCAGAGTACCGAAAGGGCGTGCGGGATATAGGCCCGCACGTAACATGAACCCCCGAACACGGATTTTCCGGTTCCGCACAGATCAATGCCTTAACAACAAACTAGGTGTTCCATACCCCTAGACCCAGGGTAACTTATCCGCCCTCGACCTTCGGGTCGTAAAATGATAAGTGGCGACTCCTTCTCTCACGCGTGTTCGACGCGCGTCCCCGCGGGAAGGTGGACGTTCCGACCAAGCCGCGCGATCCAAAAGCGCGCGATGCGGGCCCCGACGAGAGTCCACATTCGGGTCCGTACAAATCAGCATGGCACCTCTGATCACCCTCTTCTTCTCACTTTTTGGATGCGTGGGAAATATCGTACCTAGTGCAAAGGAGAAAGAAACAAAATAAGACATAGGCAAGCTTTGCAGTAAATAGGAAGTTGCATAAAGAAAATGCATGTCGGAGTGTGAAGTAGGCTTAATGAAAAGTGCGAAACTTGATGAAAAATGTGAGGCTTGGAGAAAAGTGTGAAGCTTGATAAAAAGTGTGAAGTTTGACTGAAATGTGCGGAGCTTAATGAAATGTGCGGAGCTTAATGAAATGTGTGGTGTTTAATGAAATGTGCGGTGCTTAATAAAAAGTGTGATACAAAAGACAATGGATGATGCTTAATGAAAAGTGTGGTGCAAAAGACAATGGGCGCTTGCCCAATGGTTTTGTAAGAAGCACGGGCGAGTAGGCCCGACGGATTTGCATGAAGCACGAGCGAGCAGGCTCGGCGAACTTGCGTAGCTTAGAAGAAAGGATGCACAGCAAGCAGGCCCGACGAATTTTCAAGAAGCACGAGCGAGCAGGCTCGGCAAACTTGCAAAGCGTAAAATAGGGGAGGCACAGGCGAGCAGGCCCGGCGGAGTTGCAAGAAGCACGAGCGAGCAGGCTCGGCGAACTTGCAAAGCTTAAAAGAGAATGTGTAAGGGCGTGTAGGCCCGACGGAGTTCCAAGAAGCGTGAGCAAGCAGGCTCGGCGTACTCGCGAAGCGTAAAAGAGAGTGCGCGAGGGCGAGCAGGCCCGACAGAGTTGCAGGGAGCGCAAACGACCAGGCTCGGTAAACTTGTGAATCTTAAAAGAAAGTGTGCATGGACGAGCAGGCTTGGCGGATTTGCAATAAGCACAAGCAAACAGGCTCGGCGAACTTGCGAAGCTTAAAAGAAAGTGTGCACAGGAGAGCAGGCCCGGCGGATTTGCAAGAAGCACGAGCGAGCAGGCTTGGCGAACTTGCGAAGCTTAAAAGAAAGTGTGCACGGGCGAGTAGGCCCGGCGGATTTGCAAGAAGCACGAGCGAGCCAGCTCGGCGAACTTACGAAGCTTAAAAGAAAATGTGCACGAGCGAGTAGGTCCGGTGGATTTGAAAGAAGCACGAGCGAGCAAGCTCGGCGAACTTGCGAAGCATAAAAGAAAGGATGCACGGGCGAGCAGGCCTGGCGAATTTGCAAGAAGCACGAGCGAGCAGGCTCGGGATTCCTAAGCAGCTTAAAGAAAAGTGCAGAGCTTAATTGAAAGTGCAGTGCTTAATGAAAAGGTGCAGAAGGAGTATTTGTATCATCTGAGAATGGGACTTAGTCCCGCGGAAACCTAAAGATGGGACTCGGCCTTGTGAAAGATCTATCGATGGGACTTGGCCGTACGGAAGATCTAAGGGTGGGACTCGGCCCTGTGAGAGATCTAACGGTGGGACTCGTCCCTACGAAAGATCTAAGAATGAGACTCGGCCTTGTGGAGGATATAACGGTGGGACTCGGCCCTACGGAAGATTTAAGGGTGGGACTCGGCCCTGTGAGAGATCTAGCGGTGGGACTCAGCCCTACGGAAGATCTGAGGATGGGACTCGGCCCTGTGAGAGATCTAATGGTGGGACTCAACCCTATGGAAGATTTGAGGATGGGATTGGGCCTTGTGGGAGATCTAACGGTGGGACTCGGCTCCACGGAAGATCTAAGGATGGGACTTGGCCCTATGGGAGATCTAACGATGGGATTCAAGCCTACGGAAGATCAAAGGAAGGGACTCGGGCCTATGGGTGTTCTAACGCTGGGACTCGGCCCTACGGAAGATCAAAGGAAGGGACTCGGCCCTATGGGGGATCTAACGATGGGACTCGGCCCAACGGAAGATCAAAGTATGGGACTCGGCCTTGTGGAAAATCAATGTGGAGATCATTGTTCCATTTGTTAGGATGCCCCGGTCGCTTGTGATTGTTGCTGTAGAGCGGTGGTGTTGTAGGTATGTGGGGCGGATGTTGCCTCGAGAGTGTTGATTCGTCGGAGGCATGTGTTGTTGCTAATAGGGCGATTGTGTTTTGCTAAAGAGCAGCTTTGCTGTTGGACAATTATGCTTTTGCTGGCGATGCCCCGGCCGTATGATGAAGGATTTTGCTTTGCGGGATGCCGTGTGTTGAGAGACTCGAGCTCTGGGGTGGAGCGCCTACATATCCCGAGTGTTCGGGAATCAGAGTCCGCCGTAGTTCTTGCTTGCTTGTGGTACCTGTGATTACTAGTAAATCATGTGGGAAATACTAACGCGAGATAGACACGGGTAAGCACGAAAATGTCGTTACAACACGCAGATCTTCAGTTTCGGGTCACCTAAGTGACCCATGAAAAATTTTGCTTTGACAGTGCAAGTGGGTCCCGTTCTCGGAGGTCAAGATACAAGGCCTCCAGGGACTCCCGTTAACCATGCATGGGCATATTGAGACTACCCCAACGATGTCCTAGCAGTTCTATCGTTTGTTCGACATGCCCGTCGGCTTTGAACCCTTATCATCCGGATGCCGTAGAATGACTGCATTTGCAACCCGCATGGGAATTTCTATTCAGAATTGGTCAGACGTCGGTCTGATCATTTTCAGAATGCTATGACTAGATCCCGGAAAGGAATGTTTGGGATTTCGGCTTTGTGGTAGCCTATTGAAGGGTGGTTGTGACCCATTTGAAGTTATGCAAAGACGAAAGGAAAAGAGAAAGCTTAGGACGCACGTTACCCCAGGCTATATGGATACACGAGTTCATGCCTGCAGCGAGATGTACCCCCCCTCCTTTCTGTCTTGCTGTTGTATAGGTTGTCCCAAACCGCTTGGATGGCGTGCTTGGTTACCCACTGCGCTTGAGGAGGAATCCATGTTGGATGATTGAGTTGTGTAGGAGAACCGATCGGGGATCGAGTTGGAGAAGATAACCTGGCCACTTCCCCCGGGGATCCCTAGTCTGCACGATGTGTGAGAGACTAGGAGGTCAATTTTATCTATCTATCATTTTGCTCTCCTTTTGCTACGGTCACCCACCTCGGGATTGCACCTCTCAACCTAAAGGGGATGAGCTCTCCTTTTGCCACAATCGCCCCAAAGAGTTTCCGGTCGTACTTCTCTTTTGCCCTAACTTTTGCCTAGGCTGCCTCTGAAAAGGGGTTTTCAACCTAGCAGGCTCAATTCTTTTATCTCTCGAGTTTGTAAGGGCGAAGGGTTTGAAGGATTTGACCTCCGAGTGCGTAGTGTTCTGTCTCCGTCGAGGAGTTGTGTCTGCTGCTCCCCATTTTGTCGGGGTTTGTTGATTTCTTTGGATTGGCAGCGCCGGTGCTTTTGGTGAACATTGGCATTGCCTTGCTTCACTTATTGGCGGGTTTTTCCCGCTTCTTTTTCTCTCTCTCTTCATTGGCGGATTTTTCTCACTTCTTTTCGCTCTGTTTTTTTTTCTTACAGTTGGGGTTTGTTTTGTGCCCGGTGTTTTTGTTTGAAACTCCTCGACTTTGCATGGCCGAGGCTGCTTTGGTGTGCTTCGCCTCATGGAAACTTGTTGCATGTTGCTAGCCCTATTTTGTGAGGGCCGACTTTCTTGGAAGTTTGACTTTTGTGCACTTGAAAGTCAAACTTCGTGTCATTTGCCCTTGCAAACTTTATAGGTGAATTTCCTATCGTCTAGGAAAAAAAATGCATAATTGTCCCGCAAGAGTAAACAACTGATGTTGCCCTTGTGCGAATGTTGGATGAGGATGCCCCGGTCTTCATTTGTTAAAGTGGCTCGTGGTAGGCGTTTGGTGCGATATCCCCGATCATATCTTGCTGTTCTTTACAGTGTGTGCCTCTTGGAGGGTGCACGCTGCTGAAGTTACTGGATGTTCAAGGAAGACGGTTGCATCAATGCTGAGTGATTCGCTCGATTGTCCTCGTCTTCTGCTTCGTAGGGGGTACCTCATCGTCCGACACCTCCCTAGTCGAAGTATAAGGAAAGAGTCCGAGACAAGTTCTCGATGAAGCGTGAACTCGCGCATCGCTCTTCACCTGTGGCCAATGTGCCCCTGTGAAGGATGACAAAGAAGATAATGCATTAGGCGACTATGCGGGGGAATATGTGGTAAGAAATATGGGATGGACCCATGGGAAAATCCCTTTTTGTCCCGTCCGCGACCCATGGGGTGTTGTGTGTGGATGACGTTTCCGAGAATCTGGTCATTGCCACTCTGGAGTGGTTTGACCGTGACTGCGAGCCACATAAGCATGTTTTCCCTGGTTACGAGTATGTATGCGCAGCCGTCCTAGGGAAGGCTCGAGGAGTCGGGTCCCATGAAGACAGACGAGTCGAATCGGTCCGACAAAACTAATAGGGGGTCTCTAGGACTGTGCTAATGTCCTCTTTGAAGGGCTTGTTCTAATCGGGAGCCCATTTGAGGGAATGCATTAAAGCAAAAGAGAGTTCGAGGAAAAGGGCATGTGTTGCCCCAGCATAAAGTTGGCGGCAACGGCGGAGGTGGGTGGGACCCATTCTATGGTCGGAGGTGCAACCATGCAACTAACTTTTACGGCGTACGGGCTGGGCCTTACTTTGTTTGTTGGAGCAGTTGCTTGCGATCCTTGTAGAGGAAGGGTGGGAATTCAGTATTGAAATCCTAAGGAGCTAGATGAGATACGTTTGTTGTCTCAATTGAGGTCATTCAGTGTTTAGGCTACCTTCTTGTTGGATATTTCTTGCAATAGGAAAAAGAAACAATGAAGGGGCAAGAACTAATCACAATTTCAATGTAAGGGTTTAGGGAAGCGAACTGGCCTGGTAGGTGTCGTGCGAGCACGCCGAGAGACATGCATTGGTACCCTGAGCTTGCTTGCATGAGCTGGTGTGAACATGCTTGGACATGTGTGAGGCGCGCTTGATCATTGGTAGATGCGCAGGGTCACGCAGAGAGATGTGCATCCGATCACGCGGTAACACTCTCTGTTAGAAAGAAATTAGCGTTGGTTAGTCTCGCCTGGGAAGGTAGGTCGGCCCTTGGTCCATGACTCGTCTTGCCATGGAGGAAGGGTGAAGGCCGCAGGTGCCCTGCTCGCAAAGGTTGGCACGACTCGCCTATCGTGCGGGGTGGGTGGCCGGGATGAATAGCCTATGGTCACAACACGTCTTGCCATGGAGAGGTGAAGACCGCGGGTAGTCTACCCACTAAGGTTGACACGACTCGCCTGTCGGGCGGGACATGGTAGCTGTTGTGCAAACATAGAAATAGATAGAATGCATGCAATGCATGAGTTTTCAAAAGCTAATGTCGTTGCATTGATTTGATTCAAGTTCCCAGATTTACAAAGATAGTTCATTTGAAAAAGGGAACTTAAACATTAAACCATTGCAATGTCCTAGTTTGTTTGAAAATGTGCATGCAGGCGCATAAAGAATAAATTATAATTGTATCCATTACAGTGTACATCGCTATTTGTGAAAAACAGCAAAAGGCCAGCCTAAAAGAAAAACTAAGGGCCGACTCAAAGACTTGACTTTGAGTCGGTTGACGGCATGAAGGTTATTTCGGTCCTGCATGATGTTCTCTGTTTATGCATAGTTTGAGTACTATAGGGATAACATCTAGTTAGGGATGGGGGCTCTCGATTCAAGGGTGTGAATTCCTTGAAATCGAGCGAGGATCTTTGGGGGCTGGTTCGGTGGCAGAGCCTACTCGATCCGTTCCCTTACTCGAAACCTCTGTCTAACCTAGTTTCCTACTTTGGCGCCCGTGGGATTTCGGACGTGGTACTTAAAACCCTTTAGAATGATGCAATGCAAGAGCAGAAAATAAATGTCCGTGAAATAAATGTGCATGAAATAAATGTATAAAAAACGATAAATAAACATGCAAGCAAAGCAAACGAGATCGAGCCCGAACCCACTAAGTATGTCCCTAGTGGAGTCCCCAAGCTGTATGGACTTGATTGTTGACTCTTGTCGGGGCCTGCATGCACGCTTTTGGATCGTGTGGCTTGTGAGTGTCCACCTTCCCGGGGATGCGTAACGGACATGCGTGAGAAGGAGTCGCCACTACCTGTTTACGACCCGAAGGTCGAGGGCCAGTGAGTTGCCGGGTCTAGGGGTAATGGTACACCTAGTTTATCTAAGGCATTGGACTGTGCGGAACCAGAGAATTTGAATTCGGGGGTTCACGTTATGTGCGGGTCTATATCCCGCATACCCTTTTGGTACTCTAGCTCACTAGGCTTGTAGTTTTATTTCATTTACTGCGTGAATTAGGTTGCACTCGGCTTACACGTTTTGACGCCTAAAATTCGATGGCCTAAACGATGTCGGTTGAATAGCCGAAAGAGAAGTAAGTCCGTATGTCGGGGAATCGGTTCACTATTTTGCGTTACAGTTCATCAAACCATGATAGTTGAATTCCTACGTGAACCGGAACCGTGAGATCTTGGGATTACTCTTGTTGGGCAAGCATTGGATCGATTCGATTAGTTCGACTCTCAGACCGTTTGCTTACCGACTGTGAGTCTTTCAGAATGAATGTACAAAATAAATCCTTACAATGCTCTCAGAAAAACAATAAATACAAATTACAAATGATTAAATCCCAGTAAGTTAGCGTTTGGTTATTATTCGGCTCAGACTCGCAGTGAGTTCAGGGGAAAACCGAAAACTAGAATTCAAATACGCTCTCAGTGAATTGGGTGTTGGACCATGTGATCGATGATTAGGGCGTTGAACCCTAAGTGCAATGCGTCCTATGGGTCGGGCTCGACTCGCATGAACAAACAATAGCATAAAAGTAACAAACAAAATACAGATTGCAGACAATATGTTTGTTATTGCCGAGTGTACATGGATTAACAGATTATTAACCCAGGGGTATTTTTGCAAGCAAATGCCATATGCTAAACAAGCAAATGCGTGTAAAACATTTTGCATGCACTTGACAAACATGGTATCTGTAGTCAAGTCCTTTGTGTGTGGATTGCTTTTAAAAATTGTTCAATATTGTGACACCGAATTACCATTGAATTAGCCAAACTCGTGTTTTTTACTCTAGATTTGGAACCTAGAATTCCCTAACCATTATCTAGTGTTTGGTTAGGTCGAGTGAAAGGTTAATCAACATTTTACATGTTTTGTGATAGAGATAACCATTCTAGTTACCCGAATCTACGATAGAATGACAAAAACTCATCACTAGATAAGAAAAGGCTTTGCACATGAACCTGCACCTGAACAAGTAGCCTATTCTTATCCTGATATTGTATTGTTTCTATCAAGCTAACCCTAGGGGTGTCGCTAAATTGTGAAAAGACGATTTTGTCCTTTATTTGAAAATTGCTTTCAAATAAAGGAAACATCGCAGTGCGGGCCACCTCGGCCTGTAGGCGGTGTTGACCAATTCCCTGGATCTTTCAGGGTTGTGTAAGAATCCCGAAAAAGCCAAAGAACCGGTCAATCTAACCGGAAGTGATCTAAAAGATCTTTTGTATCCTAACCCGAGTCACTTAAAATCAGGTAAAAACTCAAGTTGAGACATACAAGTCCTTTCTAAATGTCCATGCTACATCAGACTGCGCATTTCGGGTTTTGAAATAGACAAGTTTTGAAAAGGACATTAACGTTGTACAGACTTGAATGTGGACTCTCGTCGGGGCCCGCATGCGTGCTTTTGGATCGCGCGGCTTGGGAGTGTCCACCTTCCCGTGGGGACGCGTGACGAACACGCGTGAGAGAATGAGTCGCCACTTATCATTTTACGACCCGAAGGTCGAGGGCGGATAAGTTACCCGGGTCTAGGGGTATGGAACACCTAGTTATTGTTAAGGCATTGATCAGTGCGGAACCGGAAAGTCCGTGTTCGGGGGTTCATGTTACGTGCAGGCCTATATCCCGCACGCCCTTTCGGTACTCTAATTTGCTAGGCTTGCATATTTTATTATTTACCGCATGAATTAAGTTGCACTCGGCTCGCACGTTTTGACACCAAAGATTCGGTGAACTAAACGATGTCGGTAGAGAAGCCGAGAGACAAGTAAACCCGTGTGTCGAGGAATTGGTTCACAATCTTGCGTTACAGTTCATCGAACCATGGAGGTTGAATCCCTACGTGAACCAGAACCGCGAGTTCTTGGATTTACTTTTCTTTCGGCAAGCATTAGACAGATTCGATTAATTCGACTCTCGGACTATTCACTTACCGACTGGAATTCTTACAGAATGAATGTCCAAAATAAAAGTCCTTACAATGCTCTCGAAAACAATAGATACAAATTATAAATGGCCAAATTCTAGTCGACTCGCGTTCTGTTATTATTCCACTCTAACACACCGTGAGTTTAGGGAAACACCGAAAAACTGAAATTCAATGCACGCTTTCACTGAATAGGGCGTTGGACCCTGTGAGTGTTGATTAGGGCGTTGGATCCTGTGATCGATGACTAGGGCGTTGAACCCTAATATCATTCGGCCTAGGGATCAGGCTCGACCTGCATGGCAAACAGGTGCAGAAAGGTAACACGAAACATGTTAATAACAGACAAAGTGTTTGTTACTATCAAATGTACGTGTCTTAGCAAGTTTATTGACCCAGGGGTGTTTTTACAAGCAAACACCATATGCTAAGCAAAGAATCATGCAAAACATTTTAAATTCGACTTTATTTTGAGAACTTGACAAACAGAATCAGATCTCGTGTGTGTGGATTGCTTTTACAATGATTCGGTGTTGTGACACTGAATTACCACTAAATTAACCCAACTCGTCTTTTGACTCTAAATTTGGAACCTAGAGTTCCGCCTCTCCATTTTCTAGCGTTTGGTTAGATCGAATGAAATGATTAGTCAAGTAATTGTATTTTGATATAGAATACCCAACTGACATCTTAAACTACGCTAGGATATCGCCAAATCACAAAATGATGTTCTCGCCCTTAATTTGAAAATTTGTTTTCAGGAAAGGGAAATAACACAATACAGATTTGAAAGTATGAGGGTTTTGAAAAGGATAATAACACCGTTTTGTAATTCGTCGACGCGTGCTACAAATTAATGTCCAATTCGTGCAAATTTATTGAAATTGAATGAATTAACCGTGTGAGCGTCCCGATTAACTCGTTCGTGGAATTAATGCTTAAGGTTGTCGCAGAATGCATTAATTATGAAAATGATTCGTGACTCGATGACCAAGACGATTCCATAAGGATCAAAGATAGTTCGGTCCATCGACCGAAATTACTCTCGTAATCGAATGAACCCGAATGAGTCATCGATACCCGAATCCATGCATATTTTGTTTTAAAAATACCTTTTCATGCGATATTGCGACGATAATATAAATTGCAAATTACACGAAAGCCGAGAACGGACTTAAAACGGGAAGAGGAAGCCTCGTGTAACCCGAATAAGCCTATGAAGCTCTCGGCCACTACTCTTTGGAGAGAGAGCCGAGAGGTCCCATGGCCCGAATAGGGTTCCACAAGTTTTCTCCGTCTCATTTTGAATCATTTCTCTCATGCTCGAACGACAAATACGATAAATGACACGATTAAACTAAAGTCGGTACTGCCATGATTTGAATAACGCATTAAAACATGGAAGCATGCACAAACATGTTATTTACGGAATCGATAAAACAATGCCGACTTCATGCACGTAAGAAAACACGAGAAAACTCGAGAATCGAGCTTGGATCGGGCTAAGAAGGCTGATCTTAACCAGAGGAAAGCAAACCAAGCCTCAGTCACCTCTTCTTGAGGCAAACCCAAGAGCTCTTTTGCTTGTTTTGGGTCGGGATGGTCTTCCAAGTGACAATCCAAACGTTTCCCGACATGCGAACATGTTATATGATGACGAGCATGCATAATATAACGTGAAAACGCATAAAAATTAAATATTGAATATGGAATATGTCATATACTCCATATCACTCCATAGCCATGCAAAAATATAAAAGGCCCTAACTCCTTTAAGTCGAGCATGTTCTACCTAGCCTCGGGATACGAGGAAAGAGTCAGGGAAGAGTCTGAGGGTCGGGTGACTCGGTTGAACGCTTGGAAGGGTGCTCGGGTGCAAAGGATGCACGTTCGGCAAGGATTGGCGCTCGGGAGGACGTCAGGCGCGCGCGGCAGCGGGCGTGGGCGGGAGCGCGAAGGAACAGGCGCGCGCGGCAGCGGGCGCCCGCGAGCGTGCGCGGCAGCGAGCGGCTACGGGTGTACTATTCACCCAAAAGCATGTCCTTCACCCGAAATGAAGAAATCAACCTGAAATGATGAGACAATGACTTCAAACCAAAAAACTAAGTTCATAAATGAACTCCTTGGGTCCAAAACATGTGGTCCATGGAATTTGAGAAATTTTGAACTTAAGTCGGGATGATGAACATCGGCTTCCGACTTAAGAACTCAAAGCTTTCTTCGGGTTTTCTTCGGTTTTTCTCTCTTGGTTTTGAAGTGTTGAAGCTTGCTAATTTTGGCTATGGAGTTGAGAGCTTTTCTTGAGGGAGAAAGAGAGTGTGCAAGAAGAGAAGTCCTTATCTTAATCACTTTTGAGCAATATATAGACAAAATTAATGAGCAATTAAGCAAAAGCAAGTGCCCTTAACCCCTTGGATTAAGCTTGGGCGGTTTGATTAAGGAAATATCAAGCCTCATCTTCTTCCATTGCATTAATGAAGAAGAGATAGGAGCATTGATGAGCATTGATGAAGATGGAGTGTTGTCTTCAAATTGTAGGCTTGATATTTTCCTAAGAGGATGCAAGTTGCATGGAGAAGATGACAAGGAGATGATGGTGAATGTGGACCATGCAATCTTGATGAAGAAGAGCCAAGAAGCATTGATGATCATTGATGACAGCTTGAGTGTTGTCTTGGAAGACTTAGAGATATTTTCATGCAAGTGTACAAGAGAAGCTTGGGGTGGACGGTTTGGCAAGGGAAGAGTTGCCCTTGGGCAATTCGTGGGTCCCATGGCCGAAGAGGAGAAACCGGGAAAAAGCTCAAGTCTCGATTGATTGCGTATTCGAAACTCGTGGTTCGAATTGAACATTGAATTATTGATATACGCGAGAAAACGGTTTTAATGAACCCAAGATTGGCACTTTTCGTGGAAAAATGCCAAAGGTCTGTATGAGGCTCGGAAGCCGGTGACAACTCATTTTAAGCACTCAGAGCGAAGTTGTCCACTTCTGACAACATATCTTGTATCTGCATCCCACGTCAGTCGTTTTGACATAAATTGTCAAATCACGTGGGTACTTGACTCTTAAGCCGGTAATGCAAATATGGAGTCGGAGATGTCTTAGGAAACCAAAACTGGATTTCTCAGATTGCTTTCTAAGTTGCTTTTGCGATCCAGAGATCATTGTGATCTCTGTTTGTCGAGATTGGGCCTCTAAGAACATGAAAAGTGCATCTGAGACCCTTAAAACACTGCTCGGGAGGTCTAGATGAGTTGTGTGATTTATTTCGACGATTCCACATTGAGCCTTGAGAAGGCTAGCACTGTGTAAGGTAGACATCCGGCGTCAAGTTTCCTTAAAGAGGACCTCCGGATATGAATTTCCATTGAAAATGGCCTTTTATGCTCCTCGGAGGTTACTCGGGAAACTGAAAAGGGTTTTGTTGTCTGATTTGCCCAATTGCATCTGTCCACTGGAGTTTTCGAGGCAATACAGGGTCAACTTTGTTTGCCGTTATTCCATCAGACCAGTCTCCGGTTATGCTCTTCCGAAGAGGGGTATAGCCGTTTTGTCGCTCGGAAGTCATTCGGGGTGTCTGTATGGCTTCCAAAAGACGATCTGAAGTGCTGCTTGTGCTTTGTATGATTGTGGGGCATGGCTGCATCTGATATTTGGAATTAACTTTTCTCCGAGAAACCGGCATTTTTGGACTTCCACTGAAAAGTTGTCTGTATACAGAAAGTTGTGCTGTATAGAGCAGATGATCTACAAAATGTGTTCGAAGACACTTTTCATCTGTTTGGCACTGATGTGGATTTTTGGAGTCCAATATTGGCTATCTTCCGACGGTCGAGCGAACTATCGAAAAATGGGACTGTCTGCAGTATACTCTAAAAATGCCGGTTTTGGATGTCGTTGAGCTTTCTAGTCACTATGTTGGTTTTTGATGACCCATGAAGTTCTTTTGTTGTTCAGCCATATCATCTGCTTGTTTTTGCTGACTTAAGGATGAATAGTGATTTCTTACTTTGTTGAGCCGTTTTTTGTATTCTTGCTCAAGTCGTGGCCTGAATCACTTCTGATACTGTTGTTTGGATTGATGAGCCAAAATGGGGTGCTGACAGATAAAACGGCACCGACTCATGGAAGCGGGAAACGTAAAAATACGGGAAATGACTTAAGCCTCTTCCCGTCATGCCATCATGCAAAGCGACGTTATATGTGTAAGTAAACAGGTTATAAGCAAAATAAAAGAAACATGCATGCAAGTCGGTCGGGAACCACCTTATCACCCCATAAGCGCAAGCAAAGTAAAAGACCTAACTTCTCTAAGTTTATAGATGCTATTCCTATAACCTAAGATGTGATTTGGGGTCTCAGGACTTGGAGAAGCCCGAGAAAGGGCTTCAACAACATGAGCACCGACAACGGCGATGACCAACAATCGAGCGACGGTGACCAGCAATGGTGTAGCGGTGACCAGGATCGACGTGGCAGCAACCAGCATCGACGTGACTGTGACCAGTAATCCAGCGGCGGTGACTGGCATTTGCGTGGCTACGACCAGCAATCCAGCGGCGGTGAGCTACAAAAACGTGATGTTGACCTATATCAGCGTGGTTGCGACCAGTATCGGCGTGGTTGCGACCAGCAATCTAGCTACGGTGACTTGCGAAACGTGGCGGTGACCAGGAGCTCAACAGCTTGGTGACCAGGAAAACGTGAGTGCCAGTGGCCCGGTGGCCAACAACAACGTGAGTGCCAGCAGCTGCGTCGACCTGACAGGGACTTAGGGAGCTCGAGGGGCGTGGTAACTTGGCGTCAATGAGTTCGGGAATGGGGCTAGGTAGCGGAAAAACAACATCAACAACAACTAAACAACATCAATAGCAACTAAACAACATTAGCAGCCACTTAGGAAGCCCGAGGGATGTGATAGCTTGGCGGCAAAGAGCTTGGGAAGGAACTGGTAGCGGTAACTGCCACTTATGGATCGAGAAATGCAGCGAGCAGCTTCAACGATCGTCACCAGCAGCAGCAAGTAAAGAAAAACGAACCACCATGGCAGGAAAAGAGAGAAGCGTAGAAAGAAAAAAAGAAAGAGCAAGGAAGTTGATACTTAGCTTGGCTAGGATTCCAGGAAGGAGCTCCATCCGCTCGACGACTTTGGGAGGTCGAAGGGGAAGTCGCCTCCTCGTCTGGTCTATGAAGTCCCGAGAGAAGACGTGAACAATGTTGGTGTCAGTTGCTGGTTTGGGGGTGCTCCTCTTTACCCGAGATTTGTGAAAGAGAGGTCAAGGGGAGGATGGTGTCTGCCATGAGATCCCAGGATAGGTGATGATCTCCATCTGAAGAGAGAAATGCTAATGTTGGGGAGAAAAAAAAAAAGGGGTCGCTTGCTAGTTCTTCCTTCCATCTCCCCCTGCCCTTTTGAACTAAGCCCCTCCCCCCTAAAAAAGGAGAGCAGCCGAAGCTTGAAAAAGAAAAAGAAGCCCCCGATTGATGGATTTATGTCCCCGATGAAGATTGATGCTGCTGGGGTTGACCAGTGGAAGCAGAACAACAGTAGCCTTCCCCCCAACTTGCTTGCCACCGAAAATAAAAGGAAGCAAAGAAAAAGTCAACAGCTCCTGCCTCCATTTTTTATTTGCATTTTTTTCTTTTATGTTGGTAAGCGCGTCGTTCAGGTAAAAATTTAATTTCTCAGGATCTATCGACATTTCGGAACAAAAACTTCAAAATTGAGAAATTTAAAAAATAATTGACTTTATGAAAGTTCCAATTTGAGTCAACGAAGGTTGAATCTCGATAAAAATCGACATCGGACCTTCGCAACATGTCGGTCGTGATTGATCAATTATTTTGAATTTATCATCTTTTTAATCATATATCCGAAAAATGTTTCAGGACCGCCGTTATGTTTAGAAAAATGCAAGGATCAACATTATAGGGAAAAATATTTTTCAATCGAAGGGATCGCCCCGAATTTTGAAACATTGAAGTTGATGCACATAAGGCCTAAAATCGTCATATTTTTAATCGGATGTTTAAAAAATTATATGGGACCACCATTGAGTCCAGAAAATGCGTGGATCAATTTTATGCAGAGAGATATTTTTCGGTCTCGAATGTTGTTTCGGATTTTGAAAATCGAACTTGTCGCTCGTAAAGCCTGAAAACGTCCTGTAGAGCATTTTTTTGAGAATGCAAAATTAAAGTTAAATAAATGCCCTGAGTTGAAAAGCAGAGAATCTATCGAGGAATCAGTTAGAAATACTTCCCTCCGATGGATGAAGGAAATGACGATTTTGCCCTTCCTCCTCTTGATCACGCTAGCATGTCGGTTTTGACTTCTTAATGAGCTGCAATTCTTTATGCCCATGCTCCTGGGTAGTGTGGTTGCCTTTGATGACCCGGTTGGTGAATAGTAACCTAGGCTTCTGCTGGGCCTTCTTCTATCGCATTTTTTGGGTCTCAACCAAGGTTGCTATTGGTGCTCTTTGTTGGAGCCGATGGACCAGAATGGGTTGCTGACAGCTTACCCCTCTTTGGTTGCGTACTCGAATAGAGGATACACCCAAACACTATGAGAGTAACCTCGCTTGATCCCGACGACTACCTCGAAACTCTCCCTAATAGTTGTTTACTCTTTGTTTTGGACGTGCTGGAGAAGATTGTGCCAATGCCTGGACCTATTGTAAGAAACAAATGAATTATTGTAAGAAGGCGAGGAAGCATAAAGAGCGAAAGGTAGAGATAAAAAGCGGTGAAGTGAGTGTCTAAACCTGAAAGCAGTAAATGGGTGTCCTAATCTGAAAGTAGTAAATGGGTGTCCTCACTCGAAAGCAATAAATGGGTGTCCTGCCCCGAAAGCGATAAATGTCCTAACCCGAAAGTGAAAAATGGGGGGTCGGAGCTAGGAAAGCAGTAAATGCGGGGCCGGAGCCCGAAAAGCGGTGAATGTGAGGTCGAAGCCCAAAAAGCGGTGAATGCGGGGCCAGAGCCCGAAAAGCGGTGAATGCGGGGCCGGAGCCCAAAAAGCGGTGAATGCGGATGCGGGGCCCGAAGCTCGAAAAGCTGTAATTGTGGGGCCCGAAGCCCGAAAAACAGTAAATGCGGGGCTCGAAGCCCGAAAGCGTAAATGCGGGGCCCGAAGGCCAGAAAGTCGTAAATGCGGGGCCCGAAGCCTAGAAAGTGGTAAATGCGGGGCCCGAAACCGGAAAGTAGTAAATGCGGGGTCGAACCCCATAAAGCAGTAAATGCAGGCAAAAGCCCATAAAGTAGTGAATGCAGGGCCGAAGCCCATAAAGCAGTAAATGCAGGGACAAATCCCATAAAGGTGTAAATGCCGGGCTGAAGCCCATAAAGTAGTAAATGTGGGGCCGAATCCCATAAAGCAGTAAATGTGGGGCCGAAGCCCATAAAGCGGTAAATAAGTGTGAAACTCGAATGCAGTAAAATGGGTGTGAAACCCGAGTTCAGTAAAATGATGGGCGTGAAACCCGAATGCAATAAAATGATGCAGGAAGCGCGAGATGGGGAATTAAGATTGGTGCATGGCCTGTGACAGAAAAGTAAAGTCGGGGTGGATTAGACAAAAAAGTAAAGCCCGATCGGGGTGGATCCAATGGGAATGCAAAGTTGGGGTCGATCCGATGGAAAGTAAAGCGAAGTCGGGTGGATCCCGGAGTCGATCTGATAGAAAAAGTAAAACCCGGTCAGGGTGGATCCGACATGAATGCAAAGTGTTTGTTCAGGAGGAATGTGCGGGGAGCGCGAATGTCACGGGGGTGCCTGTTTGATGATTATGTCGTGTGCAGCTGTGAGGGCGTTGATTTGCTGGAGGCCGGTCTTGCCACTGGGATGGTTGCTCACTCGTTGGGGATGCCCCGGTCTTACGATGAGGGACTTGAGTTCTGGGGCGGAGTGCCTACGTACCATGAGGGATTTGGAATCAGAGTCCACCATAGTTCTTGTCAGGAACGGTGCCTGTAAATTTGATGTTGTTAGTAAAACATTCGAGAAATACTGACATGATTTAGGCATAAGGGAGTTACAAGGCGTTTTGTTTTGAGAATGCAAAAAGGGTCCCATTTCGAAGGCCTCGGTGCTAGGCCTCCGAAGCTCCTGTTGGTCACGCCTGGGCATATCGAGACACTCTCAATGATGCCTTAGCGGCTCTATCAGTTGTTTGACGCACCCATCGACTTCGGACCCTTCTCTCATCGGGGTATCGTAGGGCCGCTGCATTTGTAACCCGCATGTGAGACTTCTTGCAAATTTGGTCAGACCTTGGTCTAGTCATTTCCAAGGTAATATGACTAGACCTCTGGAGAGAAGTGTCTGCATTTTGGCTTTGTAATAGCCGATTGAAGGATGGTTGCGACCCTTTGGAGTTATGCAATGACAAAGAGAAAAGTCAAAGCTCGAGGAGCACACTGCCCTATACACGGGTTCACGCTTCCGGTGAAATATACCCCCTATTCTCCTCCGTCCTCCTGTTCTGGTGTAGGCTATGCTAGACCGCTCGGGTGGCATACTTGGTTGTCTACTGCGTGCGAGAAAGAGTCCACTCAAGACGGTTGAATCATGTAGAAAAGCCAATCGGGGATCGCGTTGGAGTAAATAGCCTGACCACTTCCCTTGGGAATCCCTGGTCTGCGCGGTGTGTGAGGGCCTAGGGTGACAATTTGGTTTGATTATATCTCCTTTTTCTCTCTTTTGCTACGCTCGCCCACCTCGGGAACTCGCTCCTCTCAACCTAAAGGGGATGAGCTCTCCTTTTGCCACGATCACCCACCTTGGGAATTTCGATCGTGCTTCTCTTTTTGTCCTAGCTGTGCGCACCCGAATTTAATCTCGTCGGGGCACGCATGCGCGCGCCTAAGCAAACGCGGCTTGGGAGTGTCCACCTTCCCGGGGACGCGCGACGGACGCACGTGAGAAGGAGTCGCCACTTGCCATTTTACGACCTGAGGGTCGAGGGCCGGCAAGTTACCCGGGTCTAGGGGTACGGGGTACACCTAAATGCTAAGGCAATGGTCGTACGGAACCGGAAATTCCGAATTCGGGGGTTCTATTACGTGCGGGCCTATATCCCGCACGCCCTTTTGGTACTCTAGCTTGCTAGGCTTGCCATTTTGTTTATTTACCGCGTGATTTAGAGTTGCGCTTGACTCGATCGTTTTGACACCGTAAAATCGATGAATCGATTGAGTTGGGTCGAGGATCCGAAGGATGAGTAGGCTTGAGAGTCAAGGAATTGGTTCGCTATCTTAGCGTTACAGTTCTTCGGACCGTAATGGTCGATTCCCTGCGCGAACCGAGACCATGATTATTCGAGCTTACTCGTCCCTTGGTGACGATAGACCGACTTAACCGACTCAACACTCGGACCTCTTGCTCACCGATCGGGATCCTTACAAGTATATGAATAAATACACGAATAAGATCCTCACAATGTGCACTCGAATAATTACAGAATACAACTGAATGAAATAAATGGATCCCGATTGGTTTGCATTGGGCCAATATTCCCCTCCGGCTCACCGTATGTTTTGAATAACCGATAAACAAATTAAGACAACGCGGGCTCAAAGAGCCGGGGGTCGGGTCCAATCGAACCGACGGTTTGCAGGAGAACCGATTAGTTCCTGCTGTAACTGTTGGACCGATTGAGCTCCCGGGTGATATCTAAACACGTTTCACACATTCAATCCAAATTGCCTTCCACATAGGCCATACTTGGAGTGTGATGGTGACTCGTGGCTAGATCCCATTCCGCACTCGGGTTGTACGCTCTCGGTGAGTTAAGAGGTGTTGGACCTCGTGTTCAGTGATTTGAGGCGTTGGACCCCGTGCAACACGTGACCTATGAGTTCGGACCCGAACCGCAATAAATCAACAAAGACAAGAATAAAACAGAAGAAAACTGATATAACTGACACAGTACAGAAAGTAACTGACAACCACTGATAAGTGTCAGTGAATACAAACGAATTTGTGTATTATGCCGAATGTACGTGATTTAATCAGTTATTATCCGTGGTTGATTGGCAAACAATGCATCTAACCTAGGTAAACATAGAGGGCGGGCTAGGATAAGGTTTTAAGCCAATTACATGTCTGTTTTCGCTTTAAGACGCTCATTCAGTTAAGTGTCACTAAGGTTTCACCGATTTAACCAAACTCGTGTTTTGACTCTAGATTGGGATCTATTATCCCACCTATCCATTGTCTAGGGTTCGATTTAGTCGAATGTACGATTAATCCGGTTGTTCGTGTTTTGTAATTGAAGTAAAATGCTCCCCACCGAATCTATGATAGGGAGATAGGAACACCGAAAATGGACGGAATGGGCTATACAAATGAGACTCGTACTCGGATGGGTTGCCCCTTTCAGTCCATAGATCGAGGCATTTCCGGCTCCCTAGCGCCTAGGGTATCGGTGAGTCACGGAATGGCAATTATGCCCTTGGAATAAAATTGTGGTGTTTGTATGCAAATTGGAGATCACGTCGCACGAAGGGGTCTAAGGAGGACTCGCGCATCTCGACTCGAGCCGCCTCAAATCGGGCCCGGACTCGATTCATGGTACACGAGTACTCATTAGACATCAATTCCACTCGTGTTACGTATCTCGATTTTTTTTTGAAATTGTGAGATTTTTAATGAAAAAGGGCATTTTCACCGTTCCGTAAATCATCGATGCGTTTACAAATTGAGGATTGATTTACCCAATTGTTTAGTCCAAATGATTTAATTATCCAAATAATACGTCCCGTTCATCCCGTTTGTGACATTATTCGATGGTAGTGATCTCATATTATAGGTGCCATGGGTATAATGGGTAACGACCCGAGGTCAATTTATCCGTCGCGAAATTGATGCATGGCTAGCGGTAGAACACGAGCATAAATGCACTCAACTCCAAGGAACGAACACGAAACGACGAAGAAGGCCACCCTAGATCCGGGAGGGGTCAAGGGACACTCGGCCATCCTCCGAGGGACTAAGCCGAGAGGTTCCCTTGACCCGCCTTGGGTCACGGGTGGTCTACCACCTTGGTTCGGGCCATTCCTTGTATGCATGACGTATTAAACACGTTAATGATACATGTTCTAATCATCTCAACACTATCACGATCATGGTCACATAAAATCATACAAACACGCACGAACGAGGTGTTTAAACGGAAACAACAAAGACGGCATCGACTCATATGATGGGAAAGCGTGAAATGCGGGAACCGACCTATCTCGGAGCCAAAGAGGCCGCCTCGGACCCGTGTGGTCCAAGGGAGCTCTCGGCCGTCCCTTTCAAGGGAAACCGTGAGTTCCCGTGACTTACATGGGTCAAGGTGGGCTCTTCGACCCCGATCCGAGTCTTTTCCCGCCATGCCAATACATCTCATGCAACGAATAACGATAATAACACGGGAACTAACAAGTTTCGGGGGAGAAGAGGCCGATTAGGCCTCGGAAGGACCAAAAGAACCCACGGGTCCCCCCTTTGGACATAGACCGTGGGTTCCCATGGTCCAACCATGACTTGAAAGCCTCTTCTACCTCGATTCTAGTCCTTTCCCCTCACGGCATAGACGTTATATGGGCATATAAACGAGACATGATGGACGTACGTGCATGAAAGTGCATGGGTGTGCATGGATCCGAAGGAAAAACGTAAACTTTCAAGCATTCCATACCTTTAAAACGTATAAACACTTCGTACAAGTAAGGAGCTAAGATTCTAACTCGTCTAAGTCGTAAAGGAGCATTACCTAGCCCCGATGTACGAGGAAAAGAGTCGGGGAAGTGGCCGTGGGAGTCACAAGACTCGGATAGAGGGCTACGGGTGGGTGACCCGAATGTGGGCAGCCGCGGCAGTCCGTGGAAAAATGGGTCGGCACGCGAGCTTCGGGCACGGCACGATGCGAGGTCGGGTTCGTTGGACTCCTAAGAGGCGGATCTACACGAGCACGGGCAGACCCGAGCGTGCCAAGGCCTGAACAAACCCGAAAATGTGAGAGAAAACTCGGTAAAAATGAGGAAAACCCGGTTTGAGAGAAACGGGTGAATGGCGGTTGTGCACGGTTGATCGGCCCTCGGACCGTGACCACCTCTTCACGGGGGAGGGTGAGGGTTGTGAGGAACCCTTTGAATCTTATGGCACGACTCTCCGAAGTCGTGGGAAAAAATGGCACCCGGGACCCGAACGTTCTTACGGCTGGAACGGGATGTTGGGGACCTCAAATCGAAAATCCAAGCCGGGAAATGGACTTAAGGGGTGGGAAATATGTAGGCTAGGGAGTTTGGTGATTTTTGGCTTAAGTCGGGTCGGGTGGTTACCGGAATACCGGGTGGTTTTCCAGCGATTTTAGCCGGTTTCGGCCTTGGCACGGGGTTGCACGAGCTGTGGGAGTGGGCTGGGGTTTGAGAGGATCCTTGAGAGAGAATGGCTTGAGAGAGAAGGAGAATGAAGAAGTGATTAAAGTTAATGAGGAATGGGAACTTATAGGCTAGCTTAATGACTTGATTTGGGGAAGTTAAGTGCGATTTGGGAGGTTTAATGGGCTGCCGAAAATATCAAGAGGAATTAGGGTGGGGTTTGTGAGTGGAAGGTTGATGGGAGTTGATGGGTGTGATAGGAAGTGATGGATGGATGTAAGTGTGTAAGAAGAGTTTGAAATGGGTGGTGGAGGGAAGCTTGGAGAGTGGAGCCTCCGGCCATGGGGGATGAGCCGCGGCTTGGGCTGTCAAATCGGAGCCGTGGGTTTGAGCCGTGGCTTGGGGTTGAGCCGTGGCTTGATGGCTCGGCTTGGCTGAGCTGTGGGTCCCGTTCGGTCGAGAGAAAAGCCGGAAAATACTTGAGACTTGATTGAGCGCGCGTCCGATCTCCGATATCCAATTGATTTGAAGATTTGGAATGCTTGAACGACGAGGATTTGAATGAGCCTAATATCGCCATGCGTCGTGTGGACGGACGTTTGGGCGACTCGGCGCCTCGGAAGTCGGTTTTGCCCTGTTCGGACATTCGGAGTGGAGTTTAGCGTCCCTCGATCCCCGATTGTTCTTTGTGCACTCCTGCATTCGTTTTGGCGATCCTTTTGCCCCGCGGGGGATCGTTGGCCCGTCGTCCTCGGTCGGGGACCGTTGGCCCGGGAGGACCTAGGGACTTTGACCGAGATTTTCTCAGTGTGCCCTGAATGCCTTGAGATGCTTGGGGATTATTGTGAGGTACTCAGAGATCGTTGTGGTCTCTGCTTTCCGTGGAAATACCCGAAGGCTCGCCGGGAGGCGTTCGCGACCACTGAAACGTACTTCGGGAGACCGAGCCGAGTTCCAGAAGGTTGTCTGAAGCTTGTTCCCCGGCCCTGGTGGTCCCTGGGTGCCTGTAGGCCCGTTTTGAGAGGCCGTTTGCTTGTCGGTGGAGCGAACCCCGGGAGCTCTGTCAGAAAAGGCGTCCGTGGGGGATCGGGGTGTCCCGGCTTAAGCAGGATGCCCCGGAAATGCGCCCAGACGTCTCGTTGGTCACTCTGGCACTGAGGGGGATTTTTGAAGCCCCATATTGGGCACCTTTCGGTGCTTCGGTGGCTCGGTGATGAATAGTGCCACAGTGCCAGCTCCGTCGTTTTCGGGGTTCTTTGTCCGTTCGTTCTTCCAATGGTTTTCCTCCGTTTTTCTCGGTAACCTAGCTCTTCTCCCGTTGTTCGTGACCCCGTGCCTGCCTATTCGCCCCCTGATTGCCGGGCGAGGAATAGTGTCCCGAGCTTCGGTCGGGAATCCTCGTGCGGGAAGCCGGTAGGCCAGAATGGGGTGCTGACAGCTTGCCCCTCTTTGGTTGCATGCTCGGTTAGAGGATGTAGCCAAAGATCATGAGAGGCACCCTTTTTGGCCCCGGCGACCGCTTCTATCGTCGTTCTCCGTGGTAGCTTGCCCCTCCTGTCATGAGATAGTAGCATGAGTGGGAATTGGAGGATGTGAAGTAGTAGGTGAAGGGCCGAAACCCGCGGAAAACAGTAAAATGGACGCGAAGTCCGTGGAAACGAAGTCCGAAAAGCAGTAAATTGTAAGTTTACGAAAAGTAGAGACACGGGTTTATGGGTCCGTGTGGTGCAGGGAGGTAAGAACACGGGACTCGGCCCTGCAAAGGGTGAACACGGGACTCGGCCCTGCATAAAAGTAATGATGGGACTTGGCCCTACATAAAAGCAAAGATGGGACTCGGCCCTATAGAAAAGTAAAGACGGGACTCGGCCCTGCAGAATAGTGATGACGAGACTCGGCCCTGCAGAAAAATGACGATGGGACTTGGCCCTGCATGAAAGTGAAGATGGTGGGGCTTGGCCCTACATAAGAGTGGTGGTGGGGACTTGGTCCTGCATAAAAGCAAAGATGGGACTCGGCCCTCCATAAAAGTAAAGATGGGGCTCGGCCCTGCAGAAGAGTAATGATGGGACTTGGCCCTGCATAAAATTGAAGACGGGACTCGGCCCTGCAGAAAAGTGATGACGGGACTCGGCCCTGCATGAAAGTGAAGACGAGACTCGGCCCTGCATAAAAGTGAAGACGGGACTCGGCCCTGCATAAAAGTAAAGATGGGACTTGGCCCTGCATAAAAGTGAAGACGGGACTCAGCCCTGCAGAAAAGTGATGACGGGACTTGGCCCTGCATGAGGGTAAGATGGGACTCGGCCCTGCATAAGAGTAAAGATGGGACTCGGCCCTGCAGAATATTAAACAAGGGACTCGGCCCTGCATAAAAGTAAAGATGGGACTCGGCCCTGCAAAAAAAAGTGATGACGGGACTCGGCCCTGCATAAAAGTGAAGACGGGACTCAGCCCTGCATCAAAGTAAAGATGGGACTCGGCCCTGCAGAAACGTAATGATGGGACTCGGCCCTGCAGAATAGTAATGATGGGACTCGGCCCTGCATAAAAGTAAAGATGGGACTCGGCCCTGCATAAAAGTGATGACGGGACTTGGCCCTGCATGAAAGTGAGCGCCTACGTATCCCGCGAGACCGGGAATCAGCGTCTGCCATAGTTCTTGCCGCTTGGTATTTGTGATCCTGACATCATTAGCAAGTCGTAGTGAGTTATTACGATGTATGGGTGTATCAATGTTTATGACGATGACGCCATTGTGACACACGATGCTTCAATTTTGGGTTCCCTAGGTGACCCGTGAAGAATTTTGCTTTGACAAATACGACTGGATCCCGCTTTAAAAGGCCTCAATGCGAGGCCTTCAGGGGCTTTTGTCGACCATTCATGGGCATATTAAGACGTCCTCAGTGATGCCCTGGCGACTCTATCGACTGTTCGACGCGCCTGTCGGCTTAAGACCCTTTTCATCAGGGTAGCGCAGGGCGGCTGCATTTGTGACCCGCATGGAGGAGCTTTGTGCAAATTTGATCAAACCTCGGTCTAGTCATTCCAGAGTGTTATGACTAGACTCCCGGAAAGGAATGTTTGGGATTTTGGCTTTGTAGTAGCCAATTAAAGGGTGGCTGTGACCCATTTGGAGTTATGTAAATGACAGGGAGAAAAGAGAAAGCTTAGGGAGCACGTTACCCCAAGCTAAAAGGATACACGGGTTCACGCCTTCAGTGAGATGTACCCCCCTTTCTCTTCCGTCCTTTGGTTGGTGTTGGTTGTCTTGAACTGCTTGGATTGCGCGCTTGGTCGCCCGCTATGCCTCGGGAAGAATTCGTCTTGGAAAGTTGAGTTGTGTTGAAGAGCCGATCGGGGATCGCATTGGAGTAGATAACCTGGCCATTTCCTTTGGGGATCCCTGGTCCGCGCAACGTGCGAGGGCCTAGGGTGACTGTTTTGTTTATCTCTCATTTTACTCTCATTCTGCTACGGTCACCCACCTCGGGGCCGTACCTCTCAATCTAAAGGGGATGAACTCTCCTTTTGCCACGACTGCCCGCCTTGGGATTTTCAGTCGTGCCTCTCTTTTACCCTAGCTTTTGCCTAGGTCGCCCCGAGGGGTTTTCGACCTAGCGGGCTCGATTCTTTTGTCTCTCGAGTTTGCAAGGGCGAATGGTCCAAATGATTCGACCTCCGAGTGCATTGTTTTCTGTCTCCGTCGAGGAGTGGTGTTTGCTGCTTCCCCTTTTTGTCGGGGTTTATTGACTGCTTTTGAATTGGCGGTGCCGGTGCTTTTGGTAAACGTCGGCGTTGCCTTGTTTTGTTCATTGGCGGGTTTTTCCCGCGTCTTTTCCCTCTCTCTTCATTGGCGGGTTTTTCCCGCTTCTTTTCGCTCTATTTTTTCTTGCAGCTGGGGTCTGTATTGTGCCCCTTGTATTCGTTTGAAACTCCTCGACTTTGCATCACCGAGGCTGCTTTTGTTTGCTTCGCCTTGTGGGGACTCGTTGCATGTTGCTAGCCCTACTTTGTGAGGACTGGCTTTCTCGGAAGTTTGACCCTTATACACTCGGAAGCCGACCTTCGTGTCATTTGCCCTTGCAAGCATTACAAGTGAACTTCCCCTATTGTCTAAGAAAAGAAAACGCGAGATTGCTCCGTGAATAAACAACTGATGTTGCCCCTGTACGAATGTTAGACGAGGATGCCCCGATCTTCATTTGTTAAACTGGCTCGTGGCAGGCTCCTGGTGCGATGTCCTCAATCGTTTCTTGTTGTTCTTTACAGTGCGTGTCTCTTGGATGGTGCATGCTGTTGAAGTTGTCGGATGTTCAAGGAAGACGGTTGCATCGATGCTGAGTGATTCGCCCGATTGTTCTCGTCTTAGGCTTCGTAGGGGGGTACCTCTTGGTCGGACCCTTTCCCTATCGAAGTAAAAGGGTGAAGGGCCCGATAGAGTTCTCGAGGAGGTGTGAACCCGCGCATCGCTCTTTGCCTGTGACCTGCGTGTCCCTGTGAAATACGACAAAGAAAGTGATGTATCAGGCGATTATGTGGTGGAATGTGTGGTAAGAAATGTGGAGCGGGCCCATGGGAAATCCCTTCGTCCATCGCGTGGCCCATGGGTGCCACGCGGGGGGGTCATTCATTCTCGGGAAACTAGTTATCGCCACACTGGAGTGGTTAGAAGGTGGCCGGGGGCCGCATGAGTGTACTTTCCTCCGACACGGGTAGGTAAATGCAGCCGTCCTAGAGACCGAGGAGCCGGGTCCCACGGGGACATGTGAATCGAACAGGTTCGAAAGAACCAATAGGGCGTCCTGAGAACTGTCCTAATGTCCCTTTCTAGTCAGGAGTCCGTCTGGGAATGCATTCAGATAAACGTAAAGAGCGAGTTTAGGGAGGAATGTGTGTTTGCAAGGCATATGGTTCCCCTTCTGTTGGTTAATATCCACCGCGGTGGGTGGGTCGGCATCTCAAAAGCGCAGCTCGGAATAACACAAGTCACTGTGTCGGTTGGTTGCATTTGAGTGGAACCTAGCAATGAAAATAACTATTTTCAGCGGGCGAAAGTGCTTGAAATAAATGAGGAGAAAGAATATACAGATGCGACGATTTCAAAACATGCGAAGGTATTTTCATTAAGATCGGCATTCGAGTTACAACAAAAGTCCCTCTTCCGCCGTGCGGCTCATAGTTTCGACCGCACGCAGGGAACGTTTTTCGTAGGTAGTCTCATGGGGAGATCAACCCTTCCTCTTCGGCGTTATCCTTGCCCCTAGGGTAAATACCGATCAGATCGATAGCCGCGTCAGAGCTTGATCCATGGTCGGGGAGAGGGTTAGCCTGGGCATTCGGTGGCTTGACTTCATTGAAAGAGAGTCGGTTCTTCTCAATCATCTCCTGTAATTTGCCCCGGAGGGTGTAACATTCGTCCGTAGTGTGCCCCGGAGCGTCCATATGGTATTCACAACGGAGATTCTGATCCTGATTCGCGGGATTGAACTGAGGATGAGGGGCCACTGGTCTAATTTCCTTAGCTGCCAGAAGTTGGCGATAGACTTGTGACTGGAGAACCGGTAAAGGCGAGTATTGCGGACGCGGCCTAGCCTGCCGTCCTTGTCGGGGTTGCAAGTTTAGGGCTTGTTGAGCCGTTGGTGGAGCTCCTAAAGCTAGGGGCCCATTTGGAGATGCCCAATGAGGGGTAGACGTGTAATTGTGACCGTGTGGTTGCGGGGCCCGTGTCGGAGGGTAAGCCGGTGGCGCCGAGTAATTAATCGGCAGGGCCGGGTATTGCTGCTGGTACGGCATGGGCATTTGGTGTCCAAGGTTGACGGCATTAACGGACGCGTCTCTGCCCTTTTTGTTACCCGTTGGTGATGGCGCAGTAGCGGCATTCTTTGATGACTGCTCCTCCTTTCCGGTCGGTCCTTCTATCTTCCCAAGCTTGATGCCCATGTCAAGTTTCTTCCCAGCGTCGATCAGACTGGAGAATGAGGAAGTGTGGGCCAACAAATGCGAATAATACACTCCTCTTAGCGTGGAGTGGAACAGTTGGATCTGTTGCGCCTCGCTTATCGGAGGGATGTGCTTTGCTGCTTGAGTCCGCCACTTGGTAGCATACTCCTCAAACTTTTGGCCCCGCGCCATTTCTTTCGTGCTTAGCTCCAAAAGGGTGGGAGGCGTTTCTGCGCAATACCGGTACTGGTCGATGAACTTCCGAGAGAGGTCCTCCCACGTCGGGATGTCTTCGGCCTTCAGCGACATGAACCAATCGAGGGCCGATCCTGACAGGCTATCCTGGAAGGAGTGGATGGCAAATTCCTCGTATTCCCAATACTGCAGCATCTTCCCTCGGTAATGGCGGAGGTGGTGGCGTGGATCCGTTGTGCCTTCATAGGTCTTGAACTTTGGAACCTTGAACTTCGGGGGTAGGCGCATGCCCGGGAATAGGCTACAATCGCCATAGCGGGCGTCGGGACGAACATCGTTCGCTTGCAGGGCCCGTATCGTTTCCTCCATTCGCTTCAACCTACGCTCCTGTTCGGCGTCGGCCTCGGGGAAGAAGTACGTCGGTGAGGCGAATTGGGCCGCATGGGTCGGTGTGCCCGGTTTGTGGAAGGTGGTGTTTATGGGAGGCGGTGCCTGGTAGGAGAGGCCGGTGTGAGGCTGTAGAGACGGAAAGGGAGGGAGCTCCGTGGCTTGAAAGTGAGTTGGAGCGGGTGCGTTGGACGTCGGGAAAACCGTCGGCGGAGGTATTGTGTAGGCCATAGCCGGGGCCGGTATGGAGACGGGCGGAGGTGCGGATAGAATGTGTTCCGAGGATAGGAAGGCTGCCGGTGGAAGAGGGACGGCCATGGGGGCCGGTGGTGGCGGATATGGGCCGGTGACAGGAAGAGCCATGGACGTGTGCAATGATGGTGGCGGGGGTGCCTCCATATTCTCCGGGGCCTGAGTCGGCGGAATCCAGGGCGTCGGCTCAGTCATTGGTCCTTGTCCCGGCGGAGGTGTGGAACTCGAGGAGGCCTGGTTGGGTCCTCTGAGCAGGGCGAGCAGCTCTGCCATGTTAGTGGCCATTTGGTTGACCGTGCCCTCGAGGGCCGTAATACGGGCTTGGTCATCGGTGGCGGCGGAGGTTAGTGAGGCCAGTGGCTGAGGCGCCCCCGAAGACGCCGGGGGCGGGGGATGTGTTTGAAGAGTGCCGGAGTACACCGGGAGTACGCCTGCAGGAGTGAAAGGCGGTGGAGCGTGCGTTTGCGGTGGTGGAGAGAGAGTCGGGACCGAGGGGTTGACCTCTTCGGGAATATCGACATGATCCCCTTCCGCTATCCTGAGACGCTGACGAGTCGGGTAACGGTGCGACGCCAGTTGCGATCACCTAGATTCCAAGAATGTGTAAGGACAGACACCAATATCTCAAATGATAAGTGCAGAATTAAGTAAGATGAGGAAATGTATGAGATGCATGAGTTTTCAAACACTAATGTCATTACATTGATTAGCTCCAAGTTCCATGATTTTACAAAATAGAACATTCGGAAGAAAAGAAAGGAACATAAACGTAAAGCCGACATCCCTTTGCGCTCGGTGGCCGCTCGAAAGTGGCGTGGGTCCGAGCGAGGGCAAAAATGAGTATGCCTACTAATCCTAAGGATGGGCGAGGTTGCACGCCCTCTTGTGCACTCGATCCAACTCTGTGTCCAAGCGGGCCATCTCCCAGTCTAGGTGTGCGACCCAGGCGCGTGCTCGAGTCAGCTGTGTCTGAACCTCCCTGTAGTCCGCGACCTCCGCACGGGAGTCAACAAGCTCGCAACGGAGCCTATCCCGTTCCTCCCTGACGGCCCTTAGCTCCGCGTGCATGGCTGCTTGGATAGAACTCTCGGCTTCGGGGGCAAGGGTGGGTGTAGCGCGGGGAGTCGGGGCGGCCTGAGGCCGTTGTGGTGGTGTCGATCCTTGCGGGTAGAACCGGGCCACGTATGCTGAGGTGGCAGAAAATGCTCGCTCCTCGTCGGTGGGGTGCTCGGGGAAGTACAGGCGCTGTATGGTGCTAGCATCCCGCTGACGGTGGATCTCCCGAATCTGTAAGAATATATCGGGGGCCATGGACGTGGAGTCGGCCCATTGGTTGCGGAAAGGTAAGCGGTCCGCCTCGACGGGAATGTCCTGTAGGCCGCCGAGTTGTCTGATTACCCGGCCGGGAAATATGAGGGTGCTCCCCAAATGGCTGAGGAGGGGAACTCCCACGATTCCGGGACATCCCGTGATCATAGGGCCGCCGGGATTCCATCGGGCGACCCAAAGGAACCGTGAGGGCGTCAGCTCGCGCCAAAAGCGCCTCCATTCCGAGAAGCTGTGCTCGGGAGGTGGGATGACTGGCGCCAAGCGTTCGATCAGCGAGCGCTCGTCGGCGATGTAGGAGAACGGATGTGACGAGCAGAACGGGCGGATATGAGCTAGAAGCCAAATCTGTAGCAAGTGCGGGGATCCTCTCATCCTTCCGCGCCGAACCTCCCTAACATAGTCAAGAGACCGAACGGTCTCGGCTAACAAAGCCTCGACATAACTATGGCCTCCTACCGCTTGGAGGATGACTTGGGCTATAGCCCCGTCGATGAGGTTCGGCGAGTACGGGAACAGGAGGGTGCCAAAGACCAAGAGCAGGAATCCATGGCAAGCATCGCGCTGATAGGAAGCCGTAGTAGGCGTCATTGCGCGGAGGAGTGTCCAATCAGAGAGCCACGCAATCCTAATGCCTTGATCCCACCTCTGATGAAGCTCCTCGTGGATATCTTGAGCGGGTATGTGGAGAAGAGCGAAGAGCTGACCCTGGATGGTTGTGAACGGGTTGGGTCTGAATATGCCTTGGGTCGTGGGCGTGAGCCTCTGGATGAGTGCCGTGTACTCCTCGATCGTAGGGGCTAACTCCGTCCCCTGGAAATTGAATACCGCGTGCTCGGGATCCCAAAGTTCGGCGGTGGTCCTCAGGAAGATCCAGTCTACCGGAGTCTCGGTGAGCATGACCACGTCTCCGATGATGTCCTGGATGAATGCGTGGTCCACCGGCCGGAGAGTCCTCCAGATGCGCATGATGTCTTGCCTTGGCGGCGTGATTGCTTCGAGCCTAAGACCGGGAGCCGGGCGGTCCATCCTTACCTAGATGGAGGAGATGTCAGCTTAACGTTTTTAGAATCAAATCAATGTAATGTCCTAGGTTTTTCGAAAGAATGTATGCAGTGCGGAAAGATAAACTATAGTTGTGTTCTTTACAGTATACATCGCTCTTTCTTACAAAAACAACAAAAATGCCCGTCCTAAAAAACTACGGGCCGACTCAAGGACTCGACTTTGGGTCGGTTGACGGCATGGAGGTAAAATTGGTCCAGCATGACGGTCCCTGTGTATGCATGGTTTTCGGTGCTACTGGGAGAACCGCTAACTAGGGATGGGAGCTCCCGACTCAAGGGTGTGAATTCCTTGAAATCGAGCGAGGATCTTTGGGGGCCGGTTCGGTGCCATAGCCGACTCGATCCGTTCCCTTACTCGGAACCTCTGACTAACCTAGCTTCCTATATTGGTGCCCGTGGGATGTCGGACAAGGTACCTAAGAAGCTAGTATGATGTGCAATGCATGTGCGGAAAATAAAAGTGCGTAAAATAGATAAGCGGGAAATGCGGAAAGCGGTAAATAGACAAGCAAAAAAACAAGCGGGAACGAGCCCGAACCCTCTAAGTGTCCCCAGTGGAGTCGCCAAGCTGTGCGCACCCGAATTTAATCTCGTCGGGGCACGCATGCGCGCGCCTAAGCAAACGCGGCTTGGGAGTGTCCACCTTCCCGGGGACGCGCGACGGACGCACGTGAGAAGGAGTCGCCACTTGCCATTTTACGACCCGAGGGTCGAGGGCCGGCAAGTTACCCGGGTCTAGGGGTACGGGGTACACCTAAATGCTAAGGCAATGGTCGTACGGAACCGAAAATTCCGAATTCGGGGGTTCTATTACGTGCGGGCCTATATCCCGCACGCCCTTTTGGTACTCTAGCTTGCTAGGCTTGCCATTTTGTTTATTTACCACGTGATTTAGAGTTGCGCTTGACTCGCTCGTTTTGATACCGTAAAATCGATGAATCGATTGAGTTGGGCCGAGGATCCGAAGGATGAGTAGGCTTGAGAGTCAAGGAATTGGTTCGCTATCTTAGCGTTACAGTTCTTCGGACGGTAATGGTCGATTCCCTGCACGAATCGAGACCATGATTATTCGAGCTTACTCGTCCCTTGGTGACGATAGACCGACTTAACCGACTCAACACTCGGACCTCTTGCTCACCGATCGGGATCCTTACAAGTATATGAATAAATACACAAATAAGATCCTCACAATGTGCACTCGAATAATTACAGAATACAACTGAATGAAATAAATGGATCCCGATTGGTTTGCATTGGGCCAATATTCCCCTCCGGCTCACCGTATGTTTTGAATAACCGATAAACAAATTAAGACAACGCGGGCTCAAAGAGCCGAGGGTCGGGTCCAATCGAACCGACGGTTTGCAGGAGAACCGATTAGTTCCTGCTGTAACCGTTGGACCGATTGAGCTCCCGGGTGATATCTAAACACGTTTCACACATTCAATCCAAATTGCCTTCCACATAGGCCATACTTGGAGTGTGATGGTGACTCGTGGCTAGATCCCATTCCGCACTCGGGTTGTACGCTCTCGGTGAGTTAAGAGGCGTTGGACCTTGTGTTCAGTGATTTGAGGCGTTGGACCCCGTGCAACACGTGACCTATGAGTTCGGACCCGAACCGCAATAAATCAACAAAGACAAGAATAAAACAGAAGAAAACTGATATAACTGACACAGTACAGAAAGTAACTGACAACCACTGATAAGTGTCAGTGAATACAAACGAATTTGTGTATTATGCCGAATGTACGTGATTTAATCAGTTATTATCCATGGTTGATTGGCAAACAATGCATCTAACCTAGGCAAACATAGAGGGCGGGCTAGGATAAGGTTTTAAGCCAATTACATGTGTGTGTTCGCTTTAAGACGCTCATTCAGTTAAGTGTCACTGCGGTTTCACCGATTTAACCAAACTCGTGTTTTGACTCTAGATTGGGATCTATTATCCCACCTATCCATTGTCTAGGGTTCGATTTAGTCGAATGTATGATTAATTCGGTTGTTCGTGTTTTGTAATTGAAGTAAAATGCTCCCCACCGAATCTATGATAGGGAGATAGGAACACCGAAAATGGACGGAATGGGCCATACAAATGAGACTCGTACTCGGATGGGTTGCCCCTTTCAGTCCATAGATCGAGGCGTTTCCGACTCCCCTAGCGCCTAGGGTATCGGTGAGTCACGGAATGGCAATTATGCCCTGGGAATAAAATTGTGGTGTTAGTATGCAAATTGGAGATCACGTCGCACAAAGGGGTCTAAGGAGGACTCGCGCATCTCGACTCGAGCCGCCTCAAATCGGGCCCGGACTCGAGTAATGGTACACGAGTACTCATTAGACATCAATTCCACTCGTGTTACGTATCTCGGTTTTTTTTTGAAATTGTGAGATTTTTAATGAAAAAGGGCATTTTCACCGTTCCGTAAATCATCGATGCGTTTACAAATTGAGGATTGATTTACCCAATTGTTTAGTCCAAATGATTTAATTATCCAAATAATACGTCCCGTTCATCCCGTTTGTGACATTATTCGATGGTAGTGATCTCATATTATAGGTGCCATGGGTTTAATGGGTAACGACCCGAGGTCAATTTATCCGTCGCGAAATTGATGCATGGCTAGCGGTAGAACACGAGCATAAATGCACTCAACTCCAAGGAACGAACACGAAACGACGAAGAAGGCCACCCTAGATCCGGGAGGGGTCAAGGGACACTCGGCCATCCTCCGAGGGACTAAGCCGAGAGGTTCCCTTGACCCGCCTTGGGTCACGGGTAGTCTACCACCTTGGTTCGGGCCATTCCTTGTATGCATGACGTATTAAACACGTTAATGATACATGTTCTAATCATCTCAACACTATCACGATCATGGTCACATAAAATCATACAAACACGCACGAACGAGGTGTTTAAACGGAAACAACAAAGACGGCATCGACTCATATGATGGGAAAGCGTGAAATGCGGGAACCGACCTATCTCGGAGCCAAAGAGGCCGCCTCGGACCCGTGTGGTCCAAGGGAGCTCTCGGCTGTCCCTTTCAAGGGAAACTGTGAGTTCCCGTGACTTACATGGGTCAAGGTGGGCTCTTCGACCCTGATCCGAGTCTTTTCCCGCCATGCCAATAAATCTCATGCAACGAATAATGATAATAACACGGGAAATAACAAGTTTCGGGGGAGAAGAGGCCGATTAGGCCTCGGAAGGACCAAAAGAACCCACGGGTCCCCCCTATGGACATAGACCGTGGGTTCCCATGGTCCAACCATGGCTTGAAAGCCTCTTCTACCTCGATTCTAGTCCTTTCCCCTCACGGCATAGACGTTATATGGGCATATAAACGAGACATGATGGACGTACGTGCATGAAAGTGCATGGGTGTGCATGGATCCGAAGGAAAAACGTAAACTTTCAAGCATTCCATACCTTTAAAACGTATAAACACTTCGTACAAGTAAAGAGCTAAGATTCTAACTCGTCTAAGTCGTAAAGGAGCATTACCTAGCCCCGATGTACGAGGAAAAGAGTCGGGGAAGTGGCCGTGGGAGTCACAAGACTCGGATAGAGGGCTACGGGTGGGTGACCCGAATGTGGGCAGCCGCGGCAGTCCGTGGAAAAATGGGTCGGCACGCGAGCTCCGGGCACGGCACGGTGAGAGGTCGGGTTCGTTGGACTCCTAAGAGGCGGATCTACACGAGCACGGGCAGACCCGAGCGTGCCAAGGCCTGAACAAACCCGAAAATGTGAGAGAAAACTCGGTAAAAATGAGGAAAACCCGGTTTGAGAGAAACGGGTGAATGGCGGTTGTGCACGGTTGATCGGCCCACGAACCGTGACCACCTCTTCACGGGGGAGGGTGAGGGTTGTGAGGAACCCTTTGAATGTGATGGCACGACTCTCCGAAGTCGTGGGAAAAAATGGCACGCGTGGAGGGTCGTGTGCGCGCGACTA
This sequence comes from Punica granatum, assembly GCF_007655135.1. Classification (NCBI taxonomy): domain Eukaryota; kingdom Viridiplantae; phylum Streptophyta; class Magnoliopsida; order Myrtales; family Lythraceae; genus Punica; species Punica granatum. Next base: position 46,894 of record NW_022204105.1, read on the forward strand.
GGGGTCCCGGGACCCGAACGTTCTTACGGCTGGAACGGGATGTTGGGGACCTCAAATCGAAAATCCAGGCCGGGAAATGGACTTAGGGGGTGGGAAATATGTAGGCTAGGGAGTTTGGTGATTTTTGGCTTAAGTCGGGTCGGGTGGTTACCGGAATACCGGGTGGTTTTCCAGCGATTTTAGCCGGTTTCGGCCTTGGCACGGGGTTGCACGAGCTGTGGGAGTGGGCTGGGGTTTGAGAGGATCCTTGAGAGAGAATGGCTTGAGAGAGAAGGAGAATGAAGAAGTGATTAAAGTTAATGAGGAATGGGAACTTATAGGCTAGCTTAATGACTTGATTTGGGGAAGTTAAGTGCGATTAGGGAGGCTTAATGTGCTGCCTAAAATATCAAGAGGGATTAGGGTGGGGTTTGTGAGTGGAAGGTTGATGGGAGTTGATGGGTGTGATAGGAAGTGATGGATGGATGTAAGTGTGTAAGAAGAGTTTGAAATGGGTGGTGGAGGGAAGCTTGGAGAGTGGAGCCGTCGGCCATGGGGGATGAGCCGCGGCTTGGGCTGTCCAATCGGAGCCGTGGGTTTGAGCCGTGGCTTGGGGTTGAGCCGTGGCTTGATGGCTCGGCTTGGCTGAGCTGTGGGTCCCGTTCGGACTAGAGAAAAGCCGGAAAATACTTGAGACTTGATTGAGCGCGCGTCCAATCTCCGATATCCAATTGATTTGACGATTTGGAATGCTTGAACGACGAGGATTTGAATGAGCCTAATATCGCCATGCGTCGTGTGGACGGACGTTCGGGCGACTCGGCGCCTCGGAAGTCGGTTTTGCCCTGTTCGGATATTTGGAGTGGAGTTTAGCGTCCCTCGATCCCCGATTGTTCTTTGTGCACGCCTGCATTCATTTTGGCAATCCTTTTGCCCCGCGGGGGATCATTGGCCCGTCGTCCTCGGTCGGGGACCGTTGGCCCGGGAGGACCTAGGGACTTTAACCGGGATTTTCTCAGTGTGCCCTGAATGCCTTGAGATGCTTGGGGATTATTGTGAGGTACTCAGAGATCGTTGTGGTCTCTGCTTTCCGTGGAAATACCCGAAGGCTCGCCGGGAGGCGTTCGCGACCACTGAAACGTACTTCGGGAGACCGAGCCGAGTTCCAGAAGGTTGTCTGAAGCTTGTTCCCCGGCCCTGGTGGTCCCTGGGTGCCTGTAGGCCCGTTTTGAGGGGTCGTTTGCTTGTCGGTGGAGCGAACCTCGGGAGCTCTGTCAGAAAAGGCGTCCGTGGGGGATCGGGGTGTCCCGGCTTATGCAGGATGCCCCGGAAATGCGCCCGGACGTCTCGTTGGTCACTCTGGCACTGAGGGGGATTTTTGAAGCCCCATATTGGGCACCTTTCGGTGCTTCGGTGGCTCGGTGATGAATAGTGCCACAGTGCCAGCTCCGTCGTTTTCGGGGTTCTTTGTCCGTTCGTTCTTCCAATGGCTTTCCTCCGTTTTTCTTAGTAACCTAGCTCTTCTCCCGTTGTTCGTGACCCCGTGCCTGCCTATTCACCCCCTGATTGCCGGGCGAGGAATAGTGTCCCGAGCTTCGGTCGGGAATCCTCGTGCGGGAAGCCGGTGGGCCAGAATGGGGTGCTGACACTAGCTTTTGCCTAGGCTGCCTTAAAGGGGTTTTTGACCTAGCAGGCTCGAATCTTTTATCTCTCGAGTTTGCAAGGGGGAAGGGTTCGAAGGATTCGACCTTCAAGTGTGTTGTGTTTTGTCTCTGTGAAGGAGTTGCGTCTGCTGCTCCCTCTTTTGTCGGGGTTCATTGATTTCTTTTAGATCGGCGGCGTCTGTGCTTTTGGTGAACCTCGGCTTCGCCTTGTTTTCTTTATTGGCTGGTTTTTCCCGCTTCTTTTCTCTCTCTCCTCTTCTTTGTTGGCGAGTTTTTTCCGCTTCTTTTCACTCTGCTTTTTTTTTTTTTACAGCTGGGGTCTGTTTTGTGTCCCGTGTATTTGTTTGAAACTCCTCGACTTTGCATCGCCGAGACCGCTTTGGTGTGTTTTGCCTCGTGGAGACTTGTTGCGCTCTGCCCTGGACTTGTTTGCAAGACCTGGGTCTTGAAGCTTGTCTTATGCATTCAGAAGTTGAATCAAGTGACCCTTATCCTTTGCAAATTTAAATTATTTCCCTTAATATCTAGGAGAAGGAAGATACAAAGTTGCCCCAAGGAGTGGGTGACCGGGATTGTTTTGTTGCTTACCGTGGAGGGTGCTCCCTGGAGGATAGGCGCTCTTGAAGTCGAATGTGTCTTGTCCTGGTGCTTGTTGTTGCATGTTGTCAATGGTGGGCCTTTGCAGTGGTGAAGGTCCGATTTGCCCAGGGATGTCGCTTGATCTCGATGGAGACGCTCGCGTCGATGTTGAATGGCTTGCTCGATCGTCTCCATTTTCGGCTTCGGAGGAGGGTACCTCTTGGTCAGACTCTTTCCCTGTCGGAGTGTAAGGAGAAAGACCCAATAAGAGTTATCGGGGAGATGTGAACCCACGCATTGCTCTTCGCTTGTGACCAGCGCGTCCCAATGAAGGTTGACAAAAAAGATGACGCATTAGGTGATTATGCGGTAGAATATGCGGTAAGAAATATATAATGGACCCATGGGAAATCCCAGTCCTGTGCGCGACCCATGGGGTGTCGCACGCGGGAGACACTCAATTCCAGTAGTCTGGTCATTACCATATCGGAGTAGTTAGACTGTGACTGGGGACCGCATAGGTGTACTTTCCCCGGTTGCGAGGAGGCATGCACAACCGTCCTAGGGAAGGCTCGAGGAGCCGGGTCCTATGAGGACAAGCGAGTCGAACAGGTCCGACAGAGCCAATAGGGCATCTTTGGGACTGTCCTAGTGCCCCTTGAAGGGTTTGTTCATGCCGAGGGCCCGTTTGTGAATGCATATAAATAAATGTAAAAGAAAGTTTAAGGAAGAGTGCGTGTTGCCCCGGTGGCTAGTTGGTGGCCACGGAGGAGGGTGGGGTGGGCCCATTCTTCGATCAGAGGTGCGACCATGCAAATGACTTTTGCGGCGAGTGGGCAGGGCCATGCTTTGTTCATCAGAGTTGTCGCCTGTGATCTTTTGAGGAGGGAGGGTTGGGACTCGATGTCGAAATACCAGGAAGCTGGACGAGAGGTGTTCATTGTCCGAATTGAGATCGTTTGGGGCTTAAGGTGCCTTATTGTTGGTTTATTTCCAGCAATGGGGACAGGAAAACAATAAAGGAGCAAACCTTGTTCGCAATTTCAACGAAAGGGCGCAGGGGATCGAACTGGCCTGGTAGGCGTCGTGTGAGCGCCGAGAGGGACATGCACAGGGTCTGTCGAGGGTGTGTGCATGGGCAAGGTGTGGGCGTGCTCGCACGACGCAGAGGGACTTGCGCAGTTGTGCTAGTGGACGTGCTTGGTCGCGCGAAGAGACGTATGCTCGATCACGTGGTGATGAGTTCGGTTGTACGTGAATAGCGAGGAGTTAGCTTTGTCTGGGAAGGTGGGTCGGCCCTCGAGCCACCGCTTGCCTTGCCATGGAGGGAGGATGAAGATTGTTGGTGGTCTACCTAGCCTCGGAGGTTTCGACTCACCTATCGTGCGGAAGTGTTAGCTACTGTGCAAAACAGTATAATGTATTTTCAAAAGCTAATGTTGTCATTTACATTGACTTGAAAGGTTCAAAGTATAATGTAAATTTTGCAAAATAAAGCCTTAAGCTGATCTTCCACCACACTCGGGGTTTAAGCGAGCGCAGCCTCGGAAAGCACCGATTCTAGGCGAGGGCCTTGTAGAGACATCTATCCTAGAGTGCATATGTGGGCCTCTATGAGCCCTATTCCTAGACCTCTCCAGGGTGGCGTTCGCTCAAGCGAGTTTCTAATCGCATCTCTGTAGCCTAGCGTGGGTCTGGGCGAGCTTCCTCTGAGGTTGTGGTTGGCCTACGAGTTTCCCATTCTATGGGGGATCGGTGAGGTCCTCGTGAGCTGACGGACTCTATCAAGGCGCGGGCATGAGGCCAATCAAGGCGTCCCTTACCAAGACGACATGAAAATCCGCTTAGGACTCATCAACGTGAATGACATCCTGGTTTATTTCGAAAACTGCATGATACATGTATGCGAAGAAAAATAAATGCCCACGGTTTAGTACAAATTACAAGGTACATCGTTCTTGAAACATAAAAGAATCAAGTGGCTTGCAAGCTGACTTGGTGGACTGTTGTCCAAGTAAGGTTGGAAGGTTGCATGAAGGCTTAGCATGATGCATGGTTCAATACTACGGGGACCATGCTACCTAGGGATCGGGGGCCCCAACTCAAGGGTGTCAATTCCTCGAAATCAGGTGGGATTCTTTTCAAAACCTAAGTGACAGTCGAACTGCTTGCCATACCCCCACTTCGAACCCATGTCTAACCTGGGTTGCCTAACACCGGTCGTGGGACGTGACCCATGGGTACCTAGTGCTAACGTGACATGTAATGCAAATACGTAAAATAAATGTGCATAAGTAGATAAGAGGTAAACAACAGTAAGCGTCAAATAAATAAACGAGCAAGCAAGCAAACGGAGTTGAGCCTGAACCCTCTAAGTGTCCCAAGTGGAGTCGTCAAGCTGTGCGAACCCGAATTTGCTCTTGTCGGGGCCAGCAAGCTCGCCCTAAGGCGCGGCTTGGGAGTGTCGATCTTCCCGTGAGGACGCGCGATGGACACTCGTGATAAGGGAGTCGCCACTTGCTTGTTTACGACCCGAAGGTCAAGGGCCGGTAAGTTGCCCCGGTCTAAGGGTACGGGGTACAACTATTTGCTAAGGCAATGGTCATGCGTAACCGGAAATTTTGAATTCGGGAGTTCTATTATGTGCGGGCCTACATCTCGCACGCCCTTTCGATACACTATTTGCCTAGGGCTTGCCGTTTTATATTATTTACCGCTTGAATTGAGTTGCACTCTATTCGTCCGTTTTGACACCGTAAATTCGGTGAAACGATCGATTCGGATCGAGGAACCGAGAGAAAAGTAAGCTCACACGTCGAGGAATCGGTTCACTATCCTCGCGCTACGGTTCATTGGACCATGGTAGTCGATTCCCCACATGAATCGAAACCACGACACATTGAATCTACTCGTCTTCGGGTAAGTAAAACGAATTGATCGGTTCGACTCTCGGACCTCTTGCTCACCAATCGGGGATCCTTACAATGAATGAATTAAATGTACTAATAAAATCCTTACAAATGTACTCTCGAGTAATTGCAGAATACAGAAAAACGTACTTGGATCCCGATCGGTTTGCATTGGGCCAATATTCCGCTCCAACTCACCGTGAGATTTTGAATAACCGATAAGCAAATTAAAGCAATGCGAGCTCAAAGAGCCGGGGGTCGGGTCCAATCGGATCGACGGATAGCAAAAGAGTTGTTTGGCTCTCAAGACGACTGTAGGACAGGTCGAGCTCTCGGACAATTGTCAAGCTACGATTCACGCACCCAATCCGAGTCGTCTTTCGCTTAGACACTACTCGGAGTGAAGTGGTGACTCAAGGCTAGACCCCATTCTGCACTCAAGTTGCGCGCACTCGATGTGGGTGGGGCATTAGACCCCGTGATCGATGGTTAGGGGCGTTGGACCCCGTGTGCATTACAACCTAAGGACGAGGGCTCGACCCGTGTAACAAACGTGTGCAGAAAAGTAACAAGAAAATACAGATAAGCACGCAAGGGGTTTGTTATTGCCGAGTTTTCGTGGGTTAGCCGATTATTAACCGGGGTCACTTGGCATGCAAATTCTACCCTAAACAGACTGTGCGCACCCGAATCTTAATCTTGTCGGGGCATGCATGCGCGCGCCTATGCATCGCGGCTTGGGAGTGTCCACCTTCCCAGGGATGCGCGTGAGAAGAAGTCGCCACCTACCATTTTACGACCCGGAGCTCGAGGGCCAATAAGTTACCTGGGTCTAGGAGTATATGATACACCTAGTATATTAAGGCAATGGTCCGTACGGAACCAGAAATTCCGAATTCGGGAGTTCTATTACGTGTGGGCCTATATCCCACGTGCCCTTTCGGTACTCTAGCTTGCTAGGCTTGCCATTTTATTTATTTACCGTGTGGATTAGGTTGCACTCTCCTTGCCCGTTTTGACACCGTGAAATTGATGAATCGATTGATTCGAATCAAGAATCCGAAAGGAAAGTAAGCTCGTGTGACGAAGAAACGGTTTGCTATCCTAACTACGGTTCATCTAGCCATGGTGGTCGATTCCCCGCGCGAACCAAAACCACGAGATGTTAAATCTACTCGCCTTCCAGATAAATGAATCGACTCGATCAGTTCTGCACTCGGACCTCTCGCTCGTCGATCGGGGATCCTTACAAATGAATGTACAAATAAAGTTCTTTACAATGTACTCTCAAGAAATACAGAATACAACTGAATAAATGAATCCCCGAGCAGTTCGCATTGGATCAATAATCCGCTCTGGCTCACCGTGTGTTTTAAATGACAGACAAATAAATTAAAGCAACGCAAAGAGCCGAGGGTCGGGTCCGATTGGATCGATGGTTGATAAGAGAACCAATTGACTCTCATTGTAACCGTTGGACCGATCGAGCTCCCGAGTGATATCTTACCACGGTTCACGCATCCGATCCAAATCGCCCTCCACATGGGCAGTACTTGGAGCGTGATGGTGACTCGAGGCAAGATCCCATTCCGCACTCGGGTTGCGCGCATTCAGTGTATGAGGGGGGGTGGACCCCGTGATCGATGGTTTGGGGCGTTGGACCCCGCATAATACGTAACCTATGGATCCAGACTCGAACCGTAACAAAGCAGCAAAAGAAAATGGAAAATAGAAGAACACTGATAAAACTGATGAAAAATAGACAAAACCGATAAATACAGACAAATACAAACAAGTTATGTATTAAGCCGAATGTACATGATTTAATCAGTTATTAACTGAGGTTGGTTGACAAACAATGTATCTAATTTAGATAAATAGATAGAGGTGCTAGGATATAGTTCTAGGCCAACTATGTATGCGTGGACTGGTTTCAAGACTTTATTCTGTAAATGCCACTGCGGTTTCACTGAATATGCCAAACTCGTGTTTTGACTCTAGATTTGGAATCTAGCATTCCAACTAGCCATTATCTAATGTTTGATTAGGTCAAATGAATGATTAGTCTGATATTATATGTTTTACAACGGAAATAACAACACTAACTACCGAATCTACGATAAGAGGATAACAACACTGAAAGTGAATAAAATGGGCCATGCGAATGAAACTCGCACCTGAACGGATTGCCCCTTTTTACCCATAAATCGAGGTGTTTCGGTCTCCTTAACGCCTAGGATATCGGCGAATCACGAAATGACAATTATGCCATTGGACGGTAAAATGTGTGAAGAGTTAGTGAAAAATTGAGATCGTGTGACATGAAGGGGTCTAAAGAGAACTCGTGTACTTTGACTTGAGGCACCTCAAATTGGGTTCGGACTCGAGTCATAGCACGCGAGTGTTCCCTAGACACCAATTCTATTCGTGTTGTGCACCTCGATGTTTTAAGATTGGGGATTTTAAAAAGGCGTTTCCACCATTTAGTGAACTGTCAATGCGCTTACAAATTGGTATTCGATTCATCCAATTATTTAGGCCGAGTGGTTTAATTAACCGGATGACGCGTCCCATTTCTGTCAGCTCCCCATTTTGGCTCACCAATTCAAACAACATTATCAGCAACGATCCAGGCCACGACTTGAGTAGGAACACAGAATATGGGCTCCACAGAGCAATATATCATTATTCATTCTCAAGTCAGCAGAATTAAGTGGATGACATGTACGGACGACATAAGAACTTCATTGGTCATCAAAAGGCAACAAAGTGAAGCCAAACATCATCCAAAAACCGACATTTTCAGAACACCACGTGAACAATCTTATTTTCCGATAGTTCGCTCGACCATCGGAAGATCACCAATATTGGCTTCCAAAAATCCACATCAGTGCTAAATAGATGAAAAGTGTCTTCAAACGCATTTCGCAAATCCTATACAGAACGTTCTGTATACAGACAACTTTTCAGTGGAAGTCCAAAAATGCCGGTTTCTTAAAGAAAAGTTCATTCCAAATGTCAGATGCGGCCATGTCCCACAAGCATATAGAGCATGAGCAGTGCTTCATACAAAGCCACACTGACACTTCAAATGACTTCCGAGCGACATAACAACCCTTCTTCGAAAATGCATAACTGGAGACCAGTCTGACGAAATAACGAAAAACGAAGTTGATCCTGCATTACTCTGAAAACTCTAGCGAACATACGTAATTGGGCAAAACAGACAGCAAAACCTTTTTCAGTTTCTCGAGGAACCTCCGAGGAGCATAAAAGGCCATTTTCAGTGGAAATCCATATCCGGAGGTCCTTTTTGTGGAAACTTGACACCGGATGCCTACCCTACACAGTGCTAGCCAGTCCAAGGCTCAATGTGGAATCGTCAGACTGAATTACACAACTCATCTAGGCCTCCCGAGCAGTGCTTTAAAGGTCTCAGATGCACTTTTCAAGTCCTTAGCGATCCAATCTCGACAAATAGAGATCACAGTGATCTCCGGAGCACCCAAGCAATCAGAAAGCAATATGAAAAATCCAGTTTTGGCTTCCTAGGACGTCTCCGGCTCCACATTTGCATTATCGGCTTAAGGGTCAATTGTTCATGTTGTCTGACAATTCATGTCAAAATGACTAACGTGGGATGCAGATATAAGATATGCTGTCAGAAGCGATTAACTTCGCTCTGGTCAACTGAAACGAGCAAAACCGACTTCCGAGCCTCATATGGACCCGATGCATTTTTCCACGAAAAGCGTCGATCTTAGGCTCAATGAATCTGTATTCTCACGTATATTGACAAATCGACATTTAATTTGAACCACGAGCTTCGAATACACAACTAATCGAGACCCGAGCTTTCTCCCGATTTTTCCTCTTCGACCATGGGAACCACGGGTTGCCCAAGGGTAGCCGCAACTTGCCATTGCCGCCCTCTCCTTGCTCTCTTGCACTCCAAGATCAAAATATCCTTAGTCATTCACTTCTACACTCAAGCTTCACTTCCATGACATTAATGCTTTTAACTCTTCTTCATCAAGGGAGTAATTGTGTTTTGTTTTGCTTAATTGCTCATTAAGCTTGCCTATATATTGCATAAATTTCATTAAGCTAATCACTTTCACTCTTGCATACTCTCACTAGCTTTCTCCCTCTATGAATGCTCTCAATTCCTCCTTAGCTCCAGCAGCAAGCATTCAGCTCCTAGCAACCGAAACCAAGCCAAAACCCTTAGAGTTTAAGTCGGAATCCATGGCGATCACTATTCCGACTTATATCCAAAATTTTCCAAACTTCATGTCCCAAGGAGTTCATTTCTGAACTCATATTTTTAATTTGAAGTCATTTGCTCATCATTTCGGATCGATTTCACCATTTCAGGTTCGGATCGTGCTCTCGGGTGAATAGTGCACCCATCACCAGCTCCCGTGCCCAGACACTCGGCGTCACCCACGCGTGTCTGCCCGCACACGCCCGTCTGCGCGATAGCTCCCACTCGTCTGCCACCGTGCGCTACTACCCCTGTCACCATGCGAGCTCTTGCGCCCGTGCGCCCCAGACGTCCCCTGCATGCATGCATGCACGTCCGCACAAGCCCGACGTCCGCTTGCCTCCGCTCGTGCCTGTCACTGCGCCTGCACGTGCCCTTTCCCTCCAGCTCACTTGCCCACGCATCCGGTCACGCGCCTGAGCCCCTGCCGTGCCTGTGTGCGCCCGCGCACGTCCTCCTCCGCGCTCCAGCGACCACGAACGTTGCTACCCTTGCACCCGAATGTCCTTTCAAGGGTTCCACCGAGTCACCCGACTCTCGAACCCTTCCCCAACTCTTTCCTCGTATCCCAAGGCTAGGTATAACACTCTCAACTTAGAGAAGTTAGGTCATTTTACATTTCTTGCATGTTTATAGAGTTATATGGTGTATCAAGCATGTTCACTTGCAAGATTACATTTTTATGTACTTTTATGTTATATTATGCATGTTTATCCTCGATTAACGTGTCATCATGTCAGGAAACACTTGGATCGTAGTCGAGAAGAACATTCCGACCCGAGAAAGGCAAGAGAGCTCACGGGTTTGCCTCCAAAGGAAGTGACCGAATGCTCTTTTGCTCTTTTCGGGCAAGAAATGGTCTCCTTGACCCTATCCAAGTTTGATTCCCGGGTTTCATCGTGCTTTCCCGCATGCATGAAGTCGTATTATTTTATCGATTCTTAAATAACATGTTTGTGCATGTGTGTATCTTTGAATGTATTATTAAACTCATGGCAATACCGACTTTTGTTAAAACACGTGTTATTTATCATGCTTATTATTCGAACATGTGAGAAAACAACCAAAATGGGACGAGGAAACCATTGGAGACTATATTTGAGTCAATAGAGCTCTTGGCCCTCCTCAGGGGGAAGAGACCGAGACCTTCTTGACTCTTATTGAGTCAAGTTTGGCTTCCTCTTCCCGTTTGAAATCGTTTTCTCGGATTGTGTGCAATTGTAATTTCCTTTACATCGCAAACCTCGCATAGAAATGTCTTTTTAAGCAACATGCATGGATTTGGGTATCGATGACTCTTTCGGGTCCATTCGGTTCTGAGGGTAGTTTCAGCCATTTGACCAAATTATCCTCGATCCTTATGGAACCGTATTGATCGCCGAGTCACGAATCGTTTTCAATAAATTAATGCATTCGGCGATAACCCTTAAGCATTAGTTTCACGAATGGGTTAATCGGAACGCTCACACGATTAATTCATTCGACTTTAACAATTTTGCACAAATCGGATATTAATGTGTAACTCGCGTCGACGAATTACAAAACGATGTTAATGCCCTTTTCAAAACTCCCATACTTTAAAACCCAAGACATGCAATATGACGTAACATGGACATCTAGGAGAAACTTGTATGTTTTGACTTGAGTTTTACCTGATTTCAAGTAATTCAAGTTGGAATACAGAAGTTCCTTTTAGATCACTTTCGGATAGATCGACTAAATCTTTGGCTTTTATGGGGTTCCCACATAACCCTGAAAAACCCAAGGATTTGATCGGCGCCGGTTACAGGTCGAGGTGGCCCGTATTGCGCTGTTTCCCATTTTCTGAAAACAAATTTTCAAGTTAAAGGTAGAAGCGTGATTTTGTAATTTGGCGACATCGTAGGGTTAGTTTGACATAAACACGATGGTATTGGAATAAGAATGGGCTACCTGTTCAGGTGCAGGTTCATCTGCATAGCCCTTTTTATTCCCACTGATGAGTTTCTGTCATCCTATCATAGTTTAGGGTGTTAGTCGGGTATTCTGCATCAAAACATAATTACTTGACTAATCTTTTCACTCGATCTAACCAAAGGCTGGAAAGTGGTTAGGTGGAACTCTAAGTTCCAAATTTAGATCCAAATCACAAGTTTGGATGAATTCAATGTAACTTCAGTGTCACAACACCGAATCACTATAAAAACAATCCACACACACGAGACTTGACTACGGACACTCGATATGTCAGGTTCTCAAAGCAAAGCCGAATGCTAGAATATTAGCACGCGTTTGTTGTTCTAGGGTAGAATTTGCATGCCAAAATACCCCAGTTTAATAACTTGCTAATCCACGTAAATTCGGTGAAAGCAAACACATTGTCTGTTATTCACATGTTGCATGTTATCTTCTTGCACTTGTTTGTCATGCGGGTCGAGCTCCATCCCTACGACAAATATCACTTGGGTTCAACTCCCTAATCATCACTCACACGGTCCAACGCCCTATTTAGTGAGAGCGTACTCGAATTTCAGTTTTTTTGTTTATCCCTAAACTCACAGTGAGTTAGAACGGAATAATAACCGAATGCGAGCTAACTGAGATTCGATCATTTGTAATTATGATTTTGTTGTATTATTTTTGAGAGCTCATTGTAAGGATTTTATTTTGTACATTCAGCTTGTAAGAATCTCAGTCCGTAAGCAAATGGTCTGAGAGTCGAATCATTCGAATCGGTTTACTGCTTGCCCAAAGGAAAGTAAACTTGAGATCTCGTGGTTCTGGTTCACGTAGGGATTCAACCTCCATGGTTTGATGAACTGTAACGTAAGATTGTGAACCAATTCCCCGACGTACGAGTCTACTTTCTCTCTCGGCTTCTCAACCAACATCGTTTAATTCATCGAATTTACGGTGTCAAAACGTGTGAGTCAAGCACAGCCTAATTCATGCGGTAAATAATAAAAACATGCAAGGCTAGCAAACCAGAGTACCGAAAGGGCATGCGGGATATAGGCCCGCATGTAACATGAAGCCCCGAACTCGGACTTTTCGATTTCGCACAGATCAATGCCTTACCAAAACTAGGTGTTCCATACCCCTAAACCCGGGTAACTTATCCACCATTGACCTTCGGATCGTAAAATGATAAGTGACGACTCCTTCTCACACATGTCCATCACGCATCCCCGGGAAGGTGGACACTCCCAAGCCGCGTGATCCAAAAGCTCGCATGCGGGCCCCAACGAGACCACATTCGAGTCCGTATAGCTTGGCGACTCCACTGGGGACATACTTAGTGGGTTCAGGCTCGATCCTGTTTGCTTTGCTTGCATGTTTATTTATCGCTTTCCGCACATTTATTTTATGCACATTTACTTTTCTGCACTTGCATTGCATCATCCTAGCAGGTTTAAGTACCACGCCTGAAATCCCACGAGCGCCAAATTAGGAAGCTAGGTTAGTCAGAGATTCCGAGTAAGGGAACGGATCGAGTAGGCTCAGCCACTGAACCGGCCCCCAAAGATCCTTGCTCAATTTCAAGGAATTCATACCCTGGAATCGGGAGCCCCCATCCCTAGTTAGATGTTATCCATGTAGTACTCAAACCATGCATAAACAGGGACCGTCATGTTGGACCGAAATAAACCTTCATGCCGTCAACCGACCCAAAGTTGAGTCTTTGAGTCGGCCTGTAGTTTCTTTTAGGCGGGCCTTTTGTTGTTTTTACTAAAAGGGTGTTGTACAATGTAAAGAACTCGTGTTATAGTTTATTTTTCTGCACTTTCATGCATGTTTTTCAAACAAACTAGGGCATTCCATCAGTTCATTTGTAAACATTAAACCGACATATTTTCCATTTAGGTAAGAATGGACAACTCGCATCCCTGTCTCAGGCTCAATGTCATCATTACACCAACCGCAGACATTACTCGCCTTTGGAGCACATTTCGCCCAGTTGATCGCACGTTCCTCCGGCTCATCATAGGAGACTTTCCGCTACTTACTGATTCTCCCATCGACTGGACCTTGCTCAAAACCGCTATCAGTTTCTAGAACACTCAGCGGGCAGTATTCAACTTTCAGGGGACAAAGTTAGCTCCTACAGTAGAGGAATACGCGACACTCATTCAGCAGCCCATGCTGACTTGCTACATCATGGTGCTCAACCAGTTTGCCACGATACAGAGTAGACTCGCCATTCTTTTAGGTCTCCGCAACTGTCAGCACCCCATTTTGGTCAACCGACTCCAACAGAAGACTTCCGATCAAAACTCAGGTCACTATTCGCGATCGGGAAACCGGAGGTGAACATGCTGGCACGAAGTCATGAATTGCAGGAGAGAATCAGGGTCCACTAGAAAAGCACAAGAGGGCAATCAGAAGAGTAAACAGACAACGAGCCCCGAAGTAATAGAAGCTGGAACTATGACACTATTCATCACCGGATCACCGAAGTGTCGGGAGGTATCCAATATGGGACTCTAAAAATCCCTCTTGATGCCAAAGTGACCAATGGCACATCCGGGCGCATTTCAGAAGCATCTTGCTTAAGCCGGGGCACCCCCAAACTCTCACAGACGCCTTTCCTTACAGGGCTTCCAAGGGCCCTATCCACGAACAAGTAAACGTCACCTGGAAATGGGCCTGCATGCACCCAAGGACCACCAGGACCATGGAACAAGTTTCAGATGGCCTTTCGGAATTTGGTTTGGTCTCCCGAGGGACGTTTCAGTGGTCACGAACGCCTCTCAGCGAGTTTTCGGGACATATTTATGACAAACAGAGACCACAACGATCCCCGAACACCTCAGGGCATTCGGTAAACACTGATAAAACCCGGATCACGAGTCCCTAGGTCACCTCCGGCTAATGGTCTTCGATCGAGGACGGCGATCCAATGATCTCACATGGGATAAAAAGCTCACCGGGACGAACACTACAATGCACGGAGGAATAATCGTAGAACGAGGACGGTCAACTTCACTCTGAATGTCCAAATAGGGCAAAACCGACCCTCGAGGTGTCGAGTCACCTGAACATTCGTTCACATGAAATATGGCGATATTGGGCACATTCAAATTCTCTTCGTACAAACGTTCCAAATTCATCAATTAATCGGACCTCGGAGATCGGACGGGCAATCAATCAAGCCTCGAGCTTCTTCCGGCTTTTCTCCAAGCCAAGTGGGACCCACGGCCAGCCATGGCTCACCCAAGCCGAGCCATCAGCCGCGGCTAAACCCCTCCCCATCGCCGGCTCAAACCCAATTCGGTGGCTCAACCCCAAGCCTCTTCCCTCCACCACACAATTTGAAATATCTTCTTACACACTTACATCCATCACTTCCCATCACTTCCTATCACCTCTCCTCTTGCTTTCCCTTCACTCAACATAACCATTTCCCCACCCTAACCTCTCTTTAATTTTCGGCAGCCCACTAAGCTCCCCCTAAGCACACTTAACTTCACTTAAAAGAGCCATTAAGCCTCCCTTTATAAGCCTTAAGCCTCATCAAATTAATCACTTCTTCATTCTCGCTCTCTCTCAAGCCAACTTCTCTCTAAAATCCTCTCAAACCCTAGCCCTCTTCCTCATTTCGTCCAACCCATCCCCAAGGCCGAAGCCGGCCAAAACCGACCGAAAACCACCCGGTATTCCGAACACCGCCCAACCCAACTTAAGCCAAACATAACCAAACTTCATATCCTACATATTTCCCACCCTCTAAGTGCATTCCTGAGCTTAGATTTTCCATTGGAAGCCCCCAACACCACGTTCCAGTCGCGAAAACTATCGGGTCCCGAGACCGTCACCGGGTGCATCCGGACTTCTACAACATGCCATTTCTTCCCGCGACTTCAGCGAGTCATGCCATCACGTTCGAAGGGTCCCTCACGACCCTCACTCTTCCCCGTCAAGAGGTGGTCACGGTCCAAGAGCTATACAACCGTGCACAACCTCCGTTTCACTCCTTTCCCCTTATCGGGTTTTGTTACTTTTTACCGAGTTTTCTCTCACCGTTTCGGGTTTGTCTAGGCCTCGGCACGTTCGGGTCTGTCCACGAACGTCTAGGTCCGTCCGTTAGGAGTCCAAGGAGCCCGATCTTGCACCGTGCCGCGGTCGGAGTCGTCGTGCCGACCTAATTTTCTCCAAGCTGCCACTGCCGCTGCTCTCGGGTGTCCGCTGCCCATCACGTCTAGTCGGGTCACTCGACCCTCTTGCCACTTCCCCGACTCTTTCCCTCATACATCGAGGCTAGGTAACATTTCTCTACGACTTAAAGGGGTCTAGGTCTCCGATCTTCGCTTGTTGTGGGGTGATAAGGTGTTAATACATATGTTGTACGTAAGCTAGGGTCTTCATGCGAGTCCATGCATCTCCATGCAATTTCATGCACGTTTACTCTCCATATTGTATCCGTATGACATATAAACACATGTACCATGCTTGTGTGTGCTTGTATGTCCGTTTGCATATTTGCGATCATGACGACATCGACTTGATTGGAACTCGTGTCGCTATCATATTTGACGCATTATGCATGCAAGAATCGTTCCTTGGAATTGAGTGTAGTTATGTTCGTATGTTTTTTTTTTATTATTATCGTTAGTCACACGGTAGTCACTTGATAGATAAATTAATTACGGACCATTATTCGTTAAATCCATAATACTTATAATATAAGATCATCACCACCGAATAATTTCACAAATGGGAGAAACGGGACGTGTCATTCGATTAATTAAATCACTCGGACCAAATAATTGGATAAATTGACTATTAATTCGTAAACGCATCGATGGTTCATGGAACGGTGGAAATGCCCTTTTCCTTAAAAGCTCATAATTTCAAAACATCGAGACGTGTAACACGAATAGAATCGTGTCTAGCAAGTACTCGCGTACTATGACTCGAGCCCGGGCCCAATTTGATTTGTATATGAACATCACATGTTTTACTACTCAAGGGCATAATCGTCATTCCGTGATTCACCGATATCCTAGGCATTAGGGGTCGGAAACACCTCGATCTATGGACGGAAAGGGGCGGCCCGTTCGGGTGAGAGTTTCATTCGTATGGCCCATTTCATCCACTTTCAGTGTTTCTACCCCCTATTGTAGATTCGGTGGTGGGCATTTTCATTTCCATTGCAAAACACGAAAAATCGGATTAATCATGCATCTGACTTAATCAAATATTAGATAATGGATAGGTGGAACGCTAGGTTCCAATCTAGAGTAAAAAATACAAGTTTGGCTAATTCGGTGAAACCATAGTGACACATCACTAAATAAAGTTTTAAAACAAATTCACACATGTAATCGGCCTAGAACCATATTCCAGCCCACCTCTTTGTTTGCCTAGGTTAGATACATTGTTTGTTAATCAACCCCGGTTAATAACTGATTAAATCACGTATATTCGACTTAACATACAACTTGTCTGCATTTATTTGTATTTGTCAGTTTTTGTCTGTTCTTCATCATTTTTATCAGTTTTCTTCTGTTTTCCATTTGCTTTTGCTGATTTGTTGCGATTCGGGCCCGAACCCATAAGTTACGTAATACACGGGGTCCAACGCCCCAAATCACCGAACACGAGGTCCAACGTCTTCTAACTCACTGAGCGCGTGCAACCCGAGTGCGGAATGGGATCTAGCCTCGAGTCACCATCACATCTTGAGTATGGCCTATGTGGAAGACAATTTGGATTGGATGTGTGAAACGTGTTTAGATACCACCCGGGAGCTCGATCGGCCCAACTGTTACAGTGAGAACTAATCGGTTCTCTTGCAAACCATCGGTTCGATTGGACCCGACCCCCAGCTCCTTGAGCCCGCATTGCCTTAATTTATTTATCGATCATTTAAAACACACGGTGAGTTGGAGTGGAATATTGGCCCAATGCAAACCGATCGGGATCCATTTACTTATTCAGTTATACTTTGTAATTATTCGAGAAAATATTGCGAGGACTTTATTTGTACATTGACTCATTCATTTGTAAGGATCCCCGATCGGCAAGCGAGAGGTCCAAGTGTCGAACAGGTCAAGTCGGTCTGTTGTTACCAAGAGATGAGTAAGCTCGAACACTCGTGGTCTCGGTTCGCGCAGGGAATCGACCATCACGGTTCGATGAACTGTAACGCTAAGATAGTGAACCGATTCCTCCACGCACAAGCCTACTCATCTTTCGGATTATTGGCCCAACTTGATCGATTCATCGACTTTACGGTGTCAAAACGGGCGAGTCAAGTGCAACCCTAAATTACGCGGTAAATAAATAAAACGGCAAGCCTAGCAAACTAGAGTACCGAAAGGGCATGCGGGATATAGGCCCACACGTAATAGAACCCCCGAATTCGGAATTTTCGGATCCGTACGACCATTGCCTTAGTATTTAGGTGTACCTCGTACCCCTAGACCCGGGCGACTCAACAGCCCTCGACCTACGGGTCGTAAATAGTAAGTGGCGACTCCATCTCACGTGCGTCCGTCGCGCGTCCCCGAGAAGGTGGATACTCCCAAGCCGCGTTGCATAGGCTTCGCGCATGCGTGCCCCAACGAGATAAAATTCGGGTGCGCAAAGCTTGGCGACTCCACTGGGGATATCTAGAGGGTTCGGGCTCGATTTCGTTTCCTTGCTTGCATGTTTATTTATCGCTTTCTGTACATTTATCTTAAGTACATTTATTTCGCGCATTTACTTTACACATTTACATCGCATCATTCTAGCGGGTTTCTAGGTACCTTGTCCGAAATCCCACGGGCATCAAAGTAGGAAGCTAGGTTAGTCGGAGGTTCCGAGTAAGGGAACGGATCGAGTCGGCTATGCCACCGAATCGGCCCCCAAAGATCCTCCCTCGATTTCAAGGAATTCACACCCTTGTATTGGGAGCCCCCATCCCTAGTTAGCGGTTCTCCCAATAGCACCGAAAACCATGCATACATAGGAACCGTCATGCTTGACCAATCTTTGCCTCCATGCCGCCAACCGACCCCAAAGTCAAGTCATTGAGTCGGCCCGTAGTTTTTTTTAGGACAGGCTTTTTGTTGTTTTCTTTGAGAAAGAGTGATGTATACTGTAAAGAACTCGGTTAAAGTTTATCTTTCCGCACTGCATGCATTATTTCCAAAACGACTTAGGACATTACATTGGTTTGATTCTTAAGACGTTGAGTCGACATCTCCTCCATTTAGGTATGGATGGACCGCCCGGCTCCTGGCCTCAGGCTCGAAGCAATCACACCGCCTAGGCAAGAAATCATGCGCATTTGGAGGACACTCCGCCCGGTGGATCGCGCCTTCATTCAAGGCATCATCGGAGACGTAGTTATGCTCACTGAAACTCCGGTGGATTGGATCTTCCTAAGGACCGCCGCCGAATTTTGGGACCCCCAACATGCAGTGTTCAACTTCCAAGGAACAGAGTTGGCACCCACAATCGAGGAGTATACGGCCCTCATTCAGAGGCCCACGCCCACCACCCAAGGCGTCTTTGTGCCCAACCCGTTCGCAGTAATTCGAAGCCAACTCTCCACCCTCCTCGGCATACCCGTCCAAGAGGTCCACCAAGAACTTCATCAAGGATGGGATCACGGCGTCAGGATTGCATGGCTTTCAGACTGGACGCTTCTTCGTGCATTGACACCCTCGACGGAGTCCTACCAGCGCGACGCATGTCACGGGTTCGTACTCTTGATCTTCGGCACCCTCCTGTTCCCATACGCGCCAAACCTCATTGACGGGGCTATAGCCCAAGTCGTCCTCTAAGCGGTGGGAGGCCATAGTTATGTGGAGGCTTTACTAGCCGAGACCGTTCAGTCTCTAGACTATGTTAGAGAGGTTCGGCGCTGTAGGATGAGAGGATCCCTACACCTTCTACAAGTTTGGCTCCTCGCCCATATTCGCCCCTTCTGCTCATCACATCCTTTCTCCTACATTGCGGACGAGCGTTCGTTGATTGAGCGCCTGGTGTCGGTCTTTCCACCTCCCGAGCGCAGTTTCTCAGAATGGAGGCACTTTTGGGGTGAGTTGACACCCGCGCGGTTCCTATGGGTTGCTCGTTGGAATCCCGGCGGCCCCATGATCACGGGGTGTCCTGGAATTGTGGGAGTCCTTCTCCTCAGCCACTTGGGAAGCACGCTCATATTCCCCGGCCGGGTAATTAGACAACTCGGCGGCCTACAGGACATTCCCGCCGAGGCAGACCACCTACCCTACCGCATCCAATGGGCCGACTCCACATCCACGGCCCCCGCAAGATTCCTGTAGATCCGAGAGATCCACCGTCAATGGGATGCTAGCACCATACAGCGTCTTTACTTCCCCGAGCATCCCACCGACGAAGAGCGAGCACTTTCTGCCACGTCAGCATACGTGGCTCAATTTTATTCACAGGGATCGACGTCACCGCAGTGGTCCCATACCGTCCCGATCCCCCGAGTCGCACCTACATCCGCCCCAGAAGCCGAAAGCTCCACCCAAGCGGCCATGCGCGCAAAGCTACAATCCATCGGGGAGGAGCGAGATAGACTCCGTTGCGAGCTTGTTGACTCTCGTGCGGAAGTGTCGGACTACAGGGAGCTTCAGATGGAGCTAGCTCGAGCACGCGCACGAATTGCAACCTTAGACCGGGAGATGGCCCGCTTGAAAGCTACGTTAGACCGAGCGCGGGCAAGGGCGCCCGGAGCCCCCCATCCCTAGGATTAGCGGACGCACTCATTTTGCCCTCGCTCGGACCTACGCTGCTCTCAGCCGGCCACCGAGCGCAAAGGGATGTCGGCTTACGTTTATGTTCCTTTTTTTTCTTCCGTGTGCTGTACTTTATAAAACTATGGAACTCGAATCAAACCAATGTAATGACATTAGCATTTTGAAATTCATGCATCTCATACATCCTGTCCTTTCATTTATTCCGCACTTATCCTTTCAAAATGTCGACGTCACGCTTACACACTCTTGGAATTTAGGTAATCGCAACTGGCGTCACACCAATACCCGACTCGTCAACGTGTCAGGATGGCAGAAGAGGACCGAGTCGATATCTCCGAGGAAGTCAATCCACCGGTCCCGACTCATTCTCAGCCGCCCCCGACGCATGCCCCGCCGCCTCCAACTCCAGCGAGCATACCACCGGCGTATTCGAGCGCCCCTTCTATGCATCTCCCACCCCCGATGTCTTTGGGGGCGCCCCTTCCACAAGTCTCACTGACGTTGTCCACCTCCGACGACCATGCTCGCATCGCAGCACTTGAGGGCACAGTTAACCAACTAGCTGCGAGCATGACCACCAATATGGCTGAACTGTTCGCCCTACTCAGAGGACTGAACCGCGCATCCTCGAGCTCCACACCTCCGCCGGGGCAAGGACCAACAATCGATCCGACCCCTTGGATTCCACCAACCCAAGTCCCGGAGACCACGGATGCTCCCCCCCCCCCCCCCCCCAGCCAACAATGCACACGTCCACGATTCACCCGTTCACCAGCCCTTTTCCGCCGCCACCGGCCCCCACGGCCGTCCCTCTTCCACCAGCGGCATTCTTATCTTCGGAGCAGGCCTTGTCCGCGCCACCACCTATCTCTATGCCGGCCCCAGCCGCAGTCTATACCGTCCCTCCGCCGATGGTTTTTCCGGCGTCGAGTGCACCTGCTCTGACTCATCTCCAAGCCGCAGAGCTTCCTCCATACCCATCTCTACAACCCCACGTCGGCCTTTCCTACCAGGCACCGCCTCCTATAAATACCACCTTCCTCGAACCGAGCACACTAGCTCACGCGGCCCAGTTTGCTTCACCGACGCACTTTCTTCCTGAAGCTGACGCCGAGCAGGAGCGCAGACTAAAGAGAATGGAAGAAACAATACAAGCCCTGCAGGCAAATGAGGCTCGACCTGACGCACGCTATGGTGACTGTAGTCTATTCCCGAGCATGCGGTTACCCTCGAAAGTCAAGATTTCGAAGTTCAGGATTTACGAAGGCACAACAGATCCGCGACATCATCTCCGCCATTACCAAGGAAAGATGCTACAGTATTGGGAGTACGAGGAATTCGTCATCCACTCATTCCAAGACAGCCTGTCGGGATCCGCTCTCGATTGGTTCATGTCACTGAAGGCCGAGGATATTCCGACATGGACAGACCTCTTCCGGAAGTTCATCGACCAGTACCAGTATTGTGCAGAGACGCCTCCGACCCTCTTGGAATTGAGCATGAAGGAGATGGCACAAGGCCAAAGATTCGAGGAATACGCCACCAAATGGTGTGCCCAAGCGGCGAAACACATCCCCCCGATCAGCGAAGTACAACAAATCCAGTTATTCCACTCCACCCTAAGGGGAGTGTACTATTCGCATCTGTTGGCTCACACTTCGTCATTCTCCGACCTCATCGAGGCCGGGAAAAAGCTTGACTTGGGGATCAAGCTTGGCAGGATGGAGGGCCCCGCCGTCAAAGGAGAGGAATCTGCAAAGAGGACTTCCACGATGCCAGCCTCTTCCAGTAGAAGAAGGGGAAAAGAGGTCTCAGTCAACGCTGTCAATCCGGCACACCCAACGTCCCAGCAGTACTCGATAAATTACACGCCCCTATCGCCTGTTGTTCCCGCTTACACCCCGCCGGCGCCGCAATACCGACCTCAACCCCCATCGCCCGTCGTCCATCACTACGCATCTACCCCACCTCAAGCCCCGCAGTACTAACCCGCATCTTCGGGAGCTCCTCAGTCGGCTCAGCAGGTCCCATCTCCGCAGGGTCAACTGGGTGGTGCAGTACAATCGCAACCTCGCGGCAATACTCGTCCTTACCGGTTCCGCTTTCCCACATTTACCAACAGCTCCGTGCGAGTAACAAAATAGGCACGATAGCACCCGGCCCCAACTTTGACCCAACCATCCAGAATCGGTCCATGCCGGGGCACACCTTGAATAATTGCTGGAAGCTATGGGAGAAGATCCAAGAGATGATCGACGCAAAAGAGCTAACGTTCAACGCCGTAAGATCCCCGAATGTGCAAACTAACCCCCTCCCCGATCATGGACCGGCCCAAGGGCCTTCCATCAATATGATCGACATATACGCGTTAGAGGAGGGCGAAAGCGAACAAGGCGGTCCCTCCCCCTTCGTGATTGAATACGTCCCCACGGAAGCTACGGTTGGGTTCGCAGGGATTGGCACATCCCCTACCCCATTCGTCATAGATATTCCCACTCGAGAACCATACTCAGACGATAGGGTCCCTTGGACCTATGAAGGAGGTGTCGGGAACCTCAAACGACAATTCAGCGTCATGGGCGTGACGCGCTCGGGACGGCTATACGAGAATCCGGCAGCCGAGAACAAAGGGAAGGCACCCGCAGTAGAAGTTGAGGCAATACCCGGAGCCCTGCCTACTCCGCCCAAGAAAGTGACCGAAGAAGAGGCTGAAGCCTTCATGAAGGTCATCAAGGTGAGTGAATCTCCTCCTCCTCAGCTCGGAACCACACAGGGAAGCCTTCCTGCGGGTCCTAACGGCTGCACAAGTTCCCAAAGGGACACCTTCGGACCGGACAGAGGAGACCGTCAACTCCATCTTCTCCAATACCATCTCGTTTTCGGATGACGAGCTCCCCTCTGAAGGATGCGCACATTCCCGGGCCTTGCACATTGTCTGCAAGTGCAACAACCACATCGTTAGTCGAGTCATGATTGACAACGGCTCCGCACTCACCGTATGCCCGGTGACCACTCTGAAGCAGATGAACGTGGATCTCAATCGTGTTCGCCCGAGCAAAACAACGGTCCGAGCCTTCGACGGCTCATGGAGGGAGGTGAACGGGGAAATCGACCTCCTCATAGACGTCGGCCCGTGCTCTTTCAGCGTCACATTCCAAGTGCTTGATATCCCGAACGCCTTCAACCTGCTACTCGGAAGGCCTTGGATCCACTCGGTCGGAGCCATTCCCTCCTCTCTACATCAGAAGCTGAAATTCATTGTCGAAGAGAGGCTTATCACGGTCAAGGGGGAGGAAGATTACACCATCTATAAAGAGACGGCGGTCCCTTACATCAGCATTGGAAACGATGAAAATCTGCCCTTCCACTCCTTCGAGACCATCTTCGTCATTCGGGATTACGGAGAGATCGGACCATCCCGCGCCGATCGCATGATAGGGAAGGTTCTCTTGCACAACAACTACATCCCCGGCACCGGTCTTGGGGCACGTGGACGAGGGATCAACCGCCCCATTGAGGTCGAAGAATATAAGAATAAGAGAGAACTCGGCTTCCGCCCCTCCTGCCATGAGATCGTGGAAGCCCGCAGGGGCAACCATCTCCACTGCCTCGCCACGCACTATGGGAGGCTCAACTGGGGCATACAAGTTCCCCCGCTATCTCATTTTTTTCCCGGACCTCCACACATCATCGGGAGCACCCTTGACGGCCCTTCCTCGGACTCCGACGACGTGCCAGCCGTGTACGCCGTCACCGAGGAGATTCCTTCAGGGGTTCACATCCGCCTAGTGCAGGAAAATGAGGAGCTTAACAACTGGACCTCAGTCCCGCGCTACTCGGCTGTGATCGCCGATTTGTAAGGCTTATCTATGTATAAGATGTTTCCCGCGTGTCGACATAGCCATACGCCACACGACGAAAGAGGGATCTCTGTTATGGTTTCACGATTCATATTATCAATGAAATCCCTACATGCATTTTTCAATTTCTGCGTGTTTTATCTTCTTTCCCTACTCTTTCGTTTGCAGCGCTCTAAGTTTTCTAAAACAATTCTCTCAATTTCCCAGGCTCCACTCGAATCCAAATCTTCGACACGTCGATTCGAACCCATTCGAAGAATGTTTCGGAGAGCCCGGACCCATATACTTCGAGGAAGGGCTTGACGAAGACAGTCAAGTGCCTGAGATAGAAGAGAGTTTGCGCCGCCTCGAGGATCGCCATCTCACCTCACTCGAGCCAACGGAAGAGATCAATGTGGGCACCGAAAATGAACCCCGCACCTTAAAGATCGGGACGTGCCTCGACCCAACGCAACGAGCCCGAATGATCGATTTCCTGACAAGGTACCAAGAAGTTTTCGCCGGGTCCTACGCCGACATGCCGGGTCTAGACCCATCAATAGTCAAGCACTTCCTCCCACTCGACACAAAAAAAGTTTCCGCCCAAGCGGCAGCAACTGCGACGACAGCGAGTCGGCCTTCTCCTCCGCATCAAAGAGGAGGTCGTCAAACAGATCAACGCTGGTTTCCTCGAAGTCTGCAACTACTCCGAATGGATGGCGAATATCGTTCCGGTGGAAAAGAAGGATGGAAGAGTCAGGGTTTGCGTCGATTATCGAGACCTCAATAAAGCCACTCCCAAAGACAACTTTCCATTACCTCACATTGACGTTTTGGCCAACAACACCGCGCGCCACACTCAGTTCTCCTGTATGGACGGCTTCTCCGGGTATAACCAAATCCGGATGGTCGAGGAAGACAAGATCAAGACGACATTCACAACAATGTGGGGAACCTTCTGTTATCGGGTCATGCCCTTCGGCCTCAAGAATGCCCGGCGACCTACTAGAGGGCCATGGTCATGTTGTTCCACGACATGATGCACAAGGAAATAGAGGTCTACGTCGATGACATGATCGCCAACTAAAGAGAAGGGGAGGATCACCTTGTCAACTTAGAGCACCTCTTCGATCGCCTGAAAAAATATAAGCTTCGGCTCAATCCGGCAAAGTGCACTTTCGGTGCCAGGTCGGGGAAGTTGTTGGGGTTTGTGATCAGTGAACGTGGCATCGAAGTTGATCCGGATAAAGTCAAAGCCATCAGAGAGCTCCCTCCACCATCGTCGGTCTATGAAGTACGAGGCTTCTTAGGGCGATTGAACTACATCGCGCGATTCATCGCAAACCTGACAGACAAATGCCAACCACTCTTTCGCTTGCTCTGCAAGAACGCAGCGATCGAGTGGAACGAAGAATGTCAGAAAGATTTCGACACCATCAAGGCATATCTGGTTCAACCGCCTGTATTGGTTCCGCCCACACCAGGTCGTCCCCTCATACTTTACCTAACGGTACGCCGACAATCTTTGGGGTGCATGTTAGGACAAGAGGAGGAGTCCACACACACGGAGCACGCAATCTATTATCTAAGCAAAAAGTTCACTGACGGAGAGGCTGATTATCCTGAAATCAAGAAAATGTGTTGCGCACTGGTGTGGGTCATGCAGAGACTCCGACAATACATGCTCTATCACACAATTCGCTTACTGTCAAAGACGGATCCCCTGAAGTACTTGCTTGATAGCCCGTCCTCCATGCGGAACATCGCTAAGTGGCGTTGTCAGTTAACGGAATATGACATTGAGTACGCATACCGTACCTCGGTTGAGGGGCAGGCGATCGCAGATCATTTGGCAGAATTCCCGATTGAGGACAGTACGCCGATCAATCCCGACTTCCCAGATGAGGGGATTCTTCAAGTAGATGGTGAGGAAGAGAAGCCGGAATGGAAGATGTACTTTGACGGTGCCGTCAACTCCACGGGATCCGGCATCGGCGCAGTGCTAATATCCCCAGACGGACGCTATTACCCGATGGCGACAAAGATCGACTTCCCATGCACCAATAACGTGGCCGAGTACGAGGCATGCATCCTCGGCCTACAAGTGGAAATAGACTTCAAGGTAAAAGAGCTAGAAGTATTCAGCGACTCTATGCTCACAATCTTACAAACATTAGAGCAGTGGAAGAGAAAGGATGTGAAGTTAGGGCCATACCACGAGTACCTCGAGAGGTTAATGGAGAACTCAGGCGCTTGCCTGGCGGAGGAGGGAGAAGAGATTGCAAGAAGAACGGGCGCTTGACCGGCGGAGGGAGAAGAGATTGCAAGAAGCACGGGCGCTTGACCGGCGGAGGGAGAAGAGATTGCAAGAAGCTTCGGCGCTTGCTCGGCGGAGGGAGAAGAGATTGCAAGAAGCACGAGCGCTAGTCCGGCGGAGGGAGATGAGATTGCAAGAAGCAAGGGCGCTAGCCCGGCTGAGGGAGAAGAGATTGCAAGAAGCACGGGCGCTTGCCCGGCGGAGGTAGAAGGCGGAGGGAGAAGAGATTGCAAGAAGAATGGCCGCTTGCCCGGCGGAGGGAGAAGAGATTGCAAGAAGCACGACCGCTTGCCCGGAGGAGGGAGAAGAGATTGCAAGAAGCTCGGGCTCTTGCCCGGCGGAGGGAAAAGAGATTGCAAGAAGCTCGGGCGCTTGCCCGGCGGAGGGAGAAGAGATTGCAAGAAGCACGGGCGCTTGCCCGGCGGAGGGAGAAGAGATTGCAAGAAGCACGGGCGCTTGCCCGGCGGAGGGAGAAGAGATTGCGCTTGCCCGGCGGAGGGAGAAGAGATTGCAGGAAGCACGGCCGCTTGCCCGGCGGAGGGAGAAGAGATTGCAAGAAGCTCGGGCGCTTGCCCGGCGGAGGGAGAAGAGATTGCAGGAAGCACGGGCGCTTGCCCGGCGGAGGGAGAAGAGATTGCAGGAAGCTCGGGCGCCTGCCCGGCGGAGGGAGAAGAGATTGCACGAAGCACGGGCGCTAGCCCGGCGGAGGGAGAAGAGATTGCAAGAAGCACGGGCGCTTGCCCGGCGGAGGGAGAAGCGATTGCAAGAAGCACGGGCGCTTGCCCGGCGGAGGGAGAAGAGACTGCGCTTGCCCGGCGGAGGGAGAAGAGATTGCAAGAAGAACGGGCGCTTGCCCGGCGGAGGGAGAAGAGATTGCAGGAAGCACGGGGTCTTGCTCGGCGGAGGGAGGAGAGATTGTAGGAAGCTCGGGGGCTTGCCCGGCGGAGGGAGCAGAGATTGTAGGAAGCTCGGGGGCTTGTCCGGCGGAGGGAGAAGAGATTGCATGAAGCACGGGCGCTAGCCCGGCGGAGGGAGAAGAGATTGCATGAAGCACGGGCGCTTGCCCGGCGGAGGGAGAAGAGATTGTAGGAAGCACGGGCACTTGCCCGGCGGAGGGAGAAGAGATTGTAAGAAGCTCGGGGGCTTGCCCGGCGGAGGGAGAAGAGATTGTAGGAAGCTCGGGGGCTTGCCCGGTGGAAGGAGAAGAGATTGTAGGAAGCTCGGGGGCTTGCCCCGCGAAGGGAGAAGAGATTGCATGAAGCACGGGCGCTTGCCCGGCGGAGGGAGAAGAGATAGCAAGAAGCACGGCCTCTTGCCCTGCGGGGGGAGAACAGATTGCAAGAAGCACGGGCGCTTGCCCAGCGGAGGGAGAAGAGATTGCAGGAAGCACGGGGTCTTGCCCGGCGGAGGGAGGAGAGATTGTAGGAAGCTCGGGGGCTTGCCCGGCGGAGGGAGCAGAGATTGTAGGAAGCTCGGGGGCTTGCCCGGCGGAGGGAGAAGAGATTGCATGAAGCACGGGCGCTTGCCCGGCCGTGGGAGAAGAGATTGCAGGAAGCTCGGGCGCCTGCCCGGCGGAGGGAGAAGAGATTGCACGAAACACGGGCGCTAGCCCGGCGGAGGGAGAAGAGATTGGAAGAAGTATGGGCGCTTGCCCGGTGGAGGGAGAAGAGATTGCAAGAACCACGGCAGCTTGCCCGGCGGAGGGAGAAGAGATTGCAAGAAGCACGGGCGCTTGCCCGGCGGAGGGAGAAGAGATTGCGCTTGCCTGACGGAGGGAGAAGAGATTGCAAGAAGCACGGCCACTTGCCCGGCGGAGGTTGAAGAGATTGCAAGAAGCTCGGGCGCTTGCCCGGCGGAGGGAGAAAACATTGCAGGAAGCACGGGTGCCTGCCCGGCGGAGGGAGAAGAGATTGCACGAAGCACGGGCGCAAGCTCGGCGAAGGGACAAGAGATTGCAAGAAGCACGGGCGCTTCCCGGCGGAGGGAGATGAGATTACGCTTGCCCGACGGAGGGAGAAGAGATTGCAAGAAGCACGGCCGCTTGCCCGGCGGAGGGAGAAGAGATTGCAAGAAGCACGGCCGCTTGCCCGGTGCAAGGAGAAGAGATTGCGCTTGCCCGTCGGAGGGAGAAGAGATTGCAAGAAGCTCGGGCGCTTGCCCGGTGGAAGGAGAAGAGATTGCAGGAAGCACGGGCGCTAGCCCGGCGGACGGAGAAGAGATTGAAAGAACCACGGCAGCATGCCCGGCGGAGGGAGAAGAGATTGCAAGAAGCACGGGCGCTTGCCCGGCGGAGGGAGAAGAGATTGCAAGAAATACGGGAGCTTGCCCGGCGGTGGGAGAAGAGATTGCAAGAAGCACGGCCTCTTGCCCGGCGGAGGTAGAAGAGATTGCAGGAAGCTCGGGCGCCTGCCCGGTGGAGGGAGAAGAGATTGCACGAAGCACGGGCGCTAGCCCGGCAGAGGGAGAAGAGATTGGAAGAAGTACGGGCGCTTGCTCGGGGGAGGGAGAAGAGATTGCAAGAACCACGGCAGCTTACCCGGCGGAGGATGAAGAGATTGCAAGAAGCACGGGCGCTTGCCCGGCGGAGGGAGAAGAGATTGCGCTTGCCCGGCGGAGGGAGAAGAGATTGCAAGAAGCACGGCCGCTTGCCCGGCGGAGGGAGAAGAGATTGCAAGAAGCTCGGGCGCTTGCCCGGCGGAGGGAGAAGAGATTGCACGAAGCACGGGCGCTAGCCCGGCGGAGGGAGAAGAGATTGCAAGAAGCACGGGCGCTTCCCCGGCGGAGGGAGAAGAGATTGCGCTTGCCCGGCGGAGGGAGAAGAGATTGCAAGAAGCACGGCCGCTTGCCCGGCGGAGGGAGAAGAGATTGCAAGAAGCACGGGCGCTTGCCCGGTGCAGGGAGAAGAGATTGCGCTTGCCCGTCGGAGGGAGAAGAGATTGCAAGAAGAACGGCCACTTGCCCGGCGGAAGTAGAAGAGATTGCAAGAAGCTCGGGCGCTTGCCCGGCGGAGGGAGAAGACATTGCACGAAGCACAGGCGCTAGCCCGGCGAAGGGAGAAGAGATTGCAAGAAGCACGGGCGCTTCCCCGCGGAGGGAGATGAGATTACGCTTGCCCGGCGGAGGGAGAAGAGATTGCAAGAAGCACGGCCGCTTACCCGGCGGAGGGAGAAGAGATTGCAAGAAGCACGGGCGCTTGCCCGGTGCAGGGAGAAGAGATTGCGCTTGCCCGTCGGAGGGAGAAGAGATTGCAAGAAGCACGGCCACTTGCCCGGCGGAAGTAGAAGAGATTGCAAGAAGCTCGGGCGCTTGCCCGGTGGAGGGAAAAGAGATTGCAGGAAGCACGGGCGCTTTCCCGATGGTGGTAGAAGTGATTGCAGGAAGCTCGGGCGCCAGCCGGCGGAGGGAGAAGAGATTGCAAGAAGCCCGGGAGCTTGCCCGGTGGAGGGAGAAGAAATTGCACTTGCCCGGCGGAGGGAGAAGAGATTGCAAGAAGCACGGCCGCCTGCCCGGCGGAGGGAGAAGAGATTGCAAGAAGCACGAGCGCTGGCCCGGCGGAGGGAGAAGAGATTGTGCTTGCCCGGCGGAGGGAGAAGAGATTACAAGAAGCTCGGGCGCTTGCCCGGCGGAGGGAGAAGAGATTGCAGGAAGCACGGGCGCTTTCCCGGCGGAGGGAGAAGAGATTGCAAGAAGCACGGCCGCTTGCCCGGCGGAGGGAGAAGAGATTGCAAGAAGCACGGGCGCTTGCCCGGCGGAGGGAGAAGAGATTGCGCTTGCCCGGCGGAGGGAGAAGAGATTGCAGGAAGCACGGGCGCTTGCCCGGCGGAGGGAGAAGAGATTTCAGGAAGCTCGGGCGCCTGTCCGGCGGAGGGAGAAGAGATTGCACGAAACACTGGCGCTAGCCCGGCGGAGGGAGAAGTGATTGCAAGAAGCACGGGCGCTACCCGTCGGAGGGAGATGAGATTACGCCTGCCTGGCGAAGGGAGAAGAGATTGCAAGAAGCACGGTCGCTTCCCCGGCGGAGGGAGAAGAGATTGCAAGAAGCCCGGGCGCTTGCCCGGCGGAGGGAGAAGAGATTGCGATTGCCCGGCGGAGAGAGAAAAGATTGCAAGAAGCACGGCCACTTGCCCGACCTAGGGAGAAGAGATTGCAGGAAGCACGGCCGCTTGCCTAGGGAGAAGAGATTGGAGGAAGCACGGGCGCTTGCCCGGCGGTGGGAGAAGAGATTGCAGGAAGCTCGGGCGCTTGCCCGGCGGTGGGAGAAGAGATTGCACGAAGCCCGGCGGATGGAGAGAATAGATTGCAAGAAGCACGGCGCCTGCCCGGCGGAGGGAGAAGAGATAGCAAGAAGCACGGGCGCTTGCCCGGCGGAGGGAGAAGAGATTGCAAGAAGCACGGGCGCTTGCCCGGCGGAGGGAGAAGAGATTGCAAGAAGCACGGCCCCTTGCCCGGCGGAGGTAGAAGAGATTGCAACAAGCACGGGCTTGCCCGGCGGAGGGAGAAGAGATTGGCAACAAGCACGGGCGCTTCCCGGCGGAGGGAGAAGATAGCAAGAAGCACGGCGCTTTGCCCGGGGAGGGAGAAGAGATTGCAAGAAGCACGGCCGCTTGCCCGGCGGAGGGAGAAGAGATTGCAAGAAGCACGGCGCTTGCCCGGCGGAGGGAGAAGAGATTGCGCTCACGGGCGCTTGCCCGGCGGAGGGAGAAGAGATTGCGCTTACCCGGCGGAGGAGAAGAGATTAGAAGAAGCTCGGGCGCGTGCCCGGCGGAGGGAGAAGAGATTGCAAGAAGCACGGGCGCTTTCCCGGCGGAGGGAGAAGATTGCAGGAAGCTCACGGGCGCTTTCCCAGCGGAGGGAGAAGAGATTGCAAGAAGCACGGCGCTAGCCCGGCGGAGGGAGAAGAGATTGCAAGAAGCCATAGGGCGCTTCCCGGCGGAGGAGAAGAGATTGCAGGAACACGGCGCGCTTCTCCCGCGGAGGGAGAAGAGATTCAGGAAGCTCCGGCGCCTGTCCGCGGAGGGAGAAGAGATTGCGAAGCACGGGCGCTAGCCCGGCGGAGGGAGAAGAGATTGCAAGAAGCACGGGCTTCCCGGCGGAGAGATGAATTACGCTTGCCTGGCGGAGGGAGAAGAGATTGCAGAAGCACGGTCGCTTGCCCGGCGGAGGGAGAAGAGATTGCAAGAAGCACGGCTCTTGCCCGGCGGAGGGAGAAGAGATTGCGATTGCCCGCGGAGAGAGAAAAGATTGCAAGAAGCCGCCACTTGCCCGGCGGAGGGAGAAGAGATTGCAGGAAGCACGGCCGCTTGCCCGCGGAGGGAGAAGAGATTGCAGAAGCATGGGCGTGTGACCCGCGGAGGGAGAAGAGAATGCAGAAAGCTCGGGCGCCTGCCCGGCGGAGGGAGAAGAGATTGCACGAAGCACGGGCGCCAGCCCGGCGGAGGGAGAATAGATTGCAAGAAGCACGGGCGCCTGCCCGGCGGAGGGGAGATTGCAAGAAGCATGGGCGCTTGCAAGAAGCATGGGCGCTTTCCCGGCGGAGGGAGAAGAGATTGCGCTTGCCCGGCGGAGGGAGAAGGGATTGCAAGAAGCACGGGCGCTTGCCCGGCGGAGGGAGAAGAGTTTGCAGGAAGCACGGGCGGTTGCCCGGCGGACGGAGAAGAGATTGCAGGAAGCTCGGGGGCTTGCCCGGCGGAGGGAGAAGAAATTGCACGAAGCACGGGCGCTGGCCCGGCGTAGGGAGAACAGATAGCAAGAAGCACGGCCTCTTGCCCTGCGGAGGGAGAAGAGATTGCAAGAAGCACGGGCGCTCGCCCGGCGGAGGGAGAAGAGATTGCAAGAACCACGGGCGCTTGCCCGGCGGAGGGAGAAGAGATTGCAAGAAGCACGGCCACTTGCCCGGCGGTGGTAGAAGAGATTGCAAGAAGCTCGGGCTCTTGCCCGGCGGAGGGAGAAGAGATTGCAGGAAGCACGAGCGCTTGCCCGGCGGTGGGAGAAGAGATTGCAGGAAGCTCGGGCGCCTGCACGGCGGAGGGAGAAGAGATTGCACGAAACACGGGCGCTAGCCCGGCGGAGGGAGAAAAGATTGGAAGAAGCACGGGCGCTTACTCGGCGGAGGGAGAAGAGATTGCGCTTGCCCGGCGGAGGGAGAAAAGATTGGAAGAAGCACGGTCACTTGCCCGACGGAGGGAGAAGAGATTGCGCTTGCCCGGCGGAGGGAGAAGAGATTGCAAGAAGCACGGCCAATTGCCCGGCGGAGGGAGAAGAGATTGCGGGAAGCACGGGCGCTTGCCCAGCGGAGGGAGAAGAGATTTCAGGAAGCTCGGGTGCCTGCCCGGCGGAGGGAGAAGAGATTACACGAAGCACGGGCGCTAGCCCGGCGGAGGGAGAAGAGATTGCAAGAAGCACGGGCGCTTCCCGGCGGAGGGAGATGAGATTGCAGGAAGCTCGGGTGCTTGCCCGGCGGAGGGAGAAGAGATTGCACGAAGCACGGGCGCTTGCCCGGCGGAGGGAGAAGAGATAGCAAGAAGCACGGCCTCTTGCCCTACGGAGGGAGAAGAGATTGCAAGAAGCACGGGCGCTTGCCCGGCGGAGGGAGAAGAGATTGCGCTTGCCCGGCGGAGGGAGAAGAGATTGCAAGAAGCACGGCCACTTGCCCGGCGGAGGTAGAAGAGATTGCAAGAAGCTCGGGCGCTTGCCCGGCAGAGGGAGAAGAGATTACGCTTGCCCGGCGGAGGGAGAAGAGATTGCGATTGCCCGGCGGAGGGAGAAGAGATTGCATGAAGCACGGGCGCTTGCCCGGCGGAGGGAGAAGAGATTGCATGAAGCACGGGCGCTTGCCCGGCGGAGGGAGAAGAGATTCCGCTTGCCCGGCGGAGGGAGAAGAGATTGCAAGAAGCACGGGCGCTTGCCCGGCGGAGGGAGAAGAGATTGCGATTGCCCGGCGGAGAGAGAAAAGATTGCAAGAAGCACGGCCACTTGCCCGGCGGAGGGAGAAGAGATTGCAAGAAGCTCGGGCGCTTGCCCGGCGGAGGGAGAAGAGATTGCAGGAAGCACGGGCGCTTGCCCGGCGGAGGGAGAAGAGATTTCAGGAAGCTCGGGCGCCTGTCCGGCGGAGGGAGAAGAGATTGCACGAAGCACGGGAGCTAGCCCGGCGGAGGGAGAAGAGATTGCAAGAAGCACGGGCGCTTCCCGGCGGAGGGAGATGAGATTACGCTTGCCTGGCGGAGGGAGAAGAGATTGCAAGAAGCACGGCCGCTTGCCCGGCGGAGGGAGAAGAGATTGCAAGAAGCACGGGCGCTTGTCCGATGGAGGGAGAAGAGATTGCGCTTGCCCGGCGGAGGGAGAAGAGATTGCAAGAAGCACGGGCGCTTGCCCGGCGGAGGGAGAAGAGATTGCGCCTGCCCGGCGGAGGGAGAAGGGATTACAAGAAGCTCGGGAGCGGGCCCGGCGGAGGGAGGAGAGATTGCAGGAAGCACAGGCGCTTGCCCGGGGGAGGGAGAAGAGATTGCACGAAGCACGGGCGCTAGCCCGGCGGAGGGAGAAGAGATTGCACGAAGCACGGGCGCTAGCCCGGCGGAGGGAGAAGAGATTACGCTTGCCCGGCGGTGGGAGAAGAGATTGCAAGAAGCACGGCGCTTGCCCGGTGAGGGGAAGAAATTGCGCTTGCCCGGCGGAGGGAGAAGAGATTGCAAGAAGCACGCCCGCTTTCCCGGCGGAGGGAGAAGAGATTGCGCTTGCCCGCGGAGGAGAAGAGATTACAAAAGCTCGGGCGCTTGCCCGGCAGAGGGAGAAGAGATTGCAGGAAGCACGGGCGCTTTCCCAGCGGAGGGAGAAGAGATTTCAGGAAGCTCGGGTGTCTGCCCGGCGGAGGGAGAAGAGATTGCAAGAAGTACGGGAGCAAGCCCGGCGGAGGGAGAAGAGATTGCAAGAACCATAGGCGCTTCCCGGCGGAGGGAGATGAGATTGCAGGAAGCACGGGCGCTTGCTCGGCGGAGGGACAAGAGATTTCAGGAAGCTCCGGCGCCTGTCCGGCGGAGGGAGAAGAGATTGCACGAAGCACTGGCGCTAGCCCGGCGGAGGGAGAAGAGATTGCAGGAAGCACGGGCGCTTCCCGGCGGAGGGAGATGAGATTACGCTTGCTTGGCGGAGGGAGAAGAGATTGCTAGAAGCACGGTCGCTTGCCCGGCGGAGGGAGAAGAGATTGCGATTGCCCGGCGGAGAGAGAAAAGATTGCAAGAAGCACGGCCACTTGCCCTGCCTAGGGAGAAGAGATTGCAGGAAGCACGGCCGCTTGCCCGGCGGAGGGAGAAGAGATTGCAGGAAGCTGGGGCGCTTGCCCGGCGGAGGGAGAAGAGATTGCACGAAGCATGGGCGCGTGACCCGCGGAGGGAGAAGAGAATGCAGAAAGCTCGGGCGCCTGCCCGGCGGAGGGAGAAGAGATTGCACGAAGCACGGGCGCCAGCCCGGCGGAGGGAGAATAGATTGCAAGAAGCACGGGCGCCTGCCCGGCGGAGGGGGAAGCGATTGCAAGAAGCATGGGCGCTTTCCCGGCGGAGGGAGAAGAGATTGCGCTTGCCCGGCGGAGGGAGAAGGGATTGCAAGAAGCACGGGCGCTTGCCCGGCGGAGGGAGAAGAGTTTGCAGGAAGCACGGGCGGTTGCCCGGCGGAGGGAGAAGAAATTGCACGAAGCACGGGCGCTGGCCCGGCGTAGGGAGAACAGATAGCAAGAAGCACGGCCTCTTGCCCTGCGGAGGGAGAAGATTTGCAAGAAGCACGGCGCTTTCGCCCGGCGGAGAGAAGAGATTGCAAGAAC
Source organism: Punica granatum (assembly GCF_007655135.1). NCBI lineage: Eukaryota > Viridiplantae > Streptophyta > Magnoliopsida > Myrtales > Lythraceae > Punica > Punica granatum. The sequence continues at coordinate 81,954 of NW_022204105.1, forward strand.
CACGGGCGCTTGCCCGGCGGAGGGAGAAGAGATTGCAAGAAGCACGGCCACTTGCCCGGCGGTGGTAGAAGAGATTGCAAGAAGCTCGGGCTCTTGCCCGGCGGAGGGAGAAGAGATTGCAGGAAGCACGGGCGCTTGCCCGGCGGTGGGAGAAGAGATTGCAGGAAGCTCGGGCGCCTGCCCGGCGGAGGGAGAAGAGATTGCACGAAACACGGGCGCTAGCCCGGCGGAGGGAGAAGAGATTGCAAGAAGCAGGGGCGCTTACTCGGCGGAGGGAGAAGAGATTGCGCTTGCCCGGCGGAGGAGAAAAGTTGGAAGAAGCACGTTCACTTGCCCGACGGAGGGAGAAGAGATTGCGCTTGCCCGCGGAGGGAGAAAGAGATTGCAAGAAGCACGGCCATTGCCCGGCGGAGGGAGAAGAGATTGCAAGAAGCTCGGCCGTGCCCGGCGGAGGGAGAAGAGATTGCGGGAAGCACGGCGCCTGCCCGGCGGAGGAGAAGAGATTTACAGGAAGCACGGGCGCTAGCCCGGCGGAGGGAGAAGAATTTGTTCAAGAAGCACGGGCACTTCCCCGCGGAGGGAGATGAGATTGCAGGAAGCTCGGGGGTGCTTGCCGGCGGAGGGAGAAGAGATTGCGATTGCCCGGCGGAGAGAGAAAAGAATGCAAGAAGCACGGCCACTTGCCCGGCGGAGGGAGAAGAGATTGCAAGAAACTCGGGCACTTGCCCGGCAGAGGGAGAAGAGATTGCTGGAAGCACGGGCGCTTGCTCGACGGAGGGAGAAGAGATTTCAGGAAGCTCAAGCAACTGTCCGGCGGAGGGAGAAGAGATTGCACGAAGCACCGGTGCTAGCCCGGCGGAGGGAGAAGAGATTCCAAGAAGCACGAGCGCTTCCCGGCGGAGGGAGATGAGATTACGCTTGCCTGGCAGAGGGAGAAGAGATTGCAAGAAGCACGGCCGCTTGCCCGGCGGAGCGAGAAGAGATTGCAATAAGCACGGGCGCTTGCCCGGGGGAAGGAGAAGAGATTGCACGAAGCACGGGCGCTAGCCCGGCGGAGGGAGAAGAGATTGCACGAAGCACGGGCGCTAGCCCGGCGGAGGGAGAAGAGATTACGCTTGCCCGGCGGTGGGAGAAGAGATTGCAAGAAGCACGGGCGCTTGCCCGGTGGAGGGAGAAGAAATTGCGCTTGCCCGGCGGAGGGAGAAGCGATTGCAAGAAGCACGGCCGCTTTCCCGGCGGAGGGAGAAGAGATTACAAGAAGCTCGGGCGCTTGCCCGGCAGAGGGAGAAGAGATTGCAGGAAGCACGGGCGCTTTCCCAGCGGAGGGAGAAGAGATTTCAGGAAGCTCGGGTGCCTGCCCGGCGGAGGGAGAAGAGATTGCAAGAAGTACGGGAGCAAGCACGGCGGAGGGAGAAGAGATTGCAAGAACCATAGGCGCTTCCCGGCGGAGGGAGATGAGATTGCTAGAAACTCGGGCGCTTGCCCGGCAGAGGGAGAAGAGATTGCACGAAGCACGGGCGATTGCCCGGCGGAGGGAGAAGAGATAGCAAGAAGCACGGCCTCTTGCCCTGTGGAGGGAGAAGAGATTGCAGGAAGCACGGGCGCTTGCCCGGCGGAGGGAGAGGAGATTTCAGGAAGCTCGGGCGCCTGTCCGGCGGAGGGAGAAGAGATTACACGAAACACTGGCGCTAGCCCGGCGGAGGGAGAAGAGATTGCAAGAAGCACGGGCGCTTCCCGTCGGAGGGAGATGAGATTACGCTTGCATGGCGGAGGGAGAAGAGATTGCAAGAAGCACGGTCGCTTGCCCGGCGGAGGGAGAAGAGATTGCAGGAAGCACGGGCGGTTGCCCGGCGGACGGAGAAGAGATTGCAGGAAGCTCGGGGGCTTGCCCGGCGGAGGGAGAAGAGATTGCATGAAGCACGGGCGCTTGCCCGGCGGAGGGAGAAAAGATAGCAAGAAGCACGGCCTCTTGCCCTGCGGAGGGAGAAGAGATTGCAAGAAGCACGGGCGCTTGCCCGGCGGAGGGAGAAGGGATTGCAAGAACCACGGGCGCTTGCCCGGCGGAGGGAAAAGAGATTGCGCTTGCCCGGCGGAGGAAGAAGAGATTGCGCTTACCCGACGGAGGGAGAAGAGGTTGCAGGAAGCACGGGCGCTTTCCCAGCGGAGGGAGAAGAGATTTCAGGAAGCTCGGGTGCCTGCCCGGCGGAGGGAGAAGAGATTGCAAGAAGCACGGGCGCTAGCCCGGCGGAGGGAGAAGAGATTGCAAGAACCATAGGCGCTTCCCGGCGGAGGGAGATGAGATTGCTAGAAGCTCGGGAGCTTGCCCGGCAGAGGGAGAAGAGATTGCACGAAGCACGGGCGCTTGCCCGGCGGAGGGAGAAGAGACAGCAAGAAGCACGGCCTCTTGCCCTGTGGAGGGAGAAGAGATTGCAGGAAGCACGGGCGCTTGCCCGGCGGAGGGAGAAGAGATTTCAGGAAGCTCGGGCGCCTGTCCGGCGGAGGGAGAAGAGATTGCACGAAACACTGGCGCTAGCCCGGCGGAGGGAGAAGAGATTGCAAGAAGCACGGGCGCTTCCCGTCGGAGGGAGATGAGATTACGCTTGCCTGGCGGAGGGAGAAGAGATTGCAAGAAGCACGGTCGCTTGCCCGGCGGAGGGAGAAGAGATTGCAAGAAGCACGGGCGCTTGCCCGGCGGAGGGAGAAGAGATTGCGATTGCCCGGCGGAGAGAGAAAAGATTGCAAGAAGCACGGCCACTTGCCCGACCTAGGGAGAAGAGATTGCAGGAAGCACGGCCGCTTGCCCGGCGGAGGGAGAAGAGATTGCAGGAAGCACGGCGCGTGACCCGCGGAGGGAGAAGAGAATGCAGAAAGCTCGGGCGCCTGCCCGGCGGATGGAGAAGAGATTGCACGAAGCACGGGCGCCAGCCCGGCGGAGGGAGAATAGATTGCAAGAAGCACGGGCGCCTGCCCGGCGGAGGTGGAAGCGATTGCAAGAAGCATGGGCGCTTGCCCGGCGGAGGGAGTAGGGATTGCAAGAAGCACGGGCGCCTGCCCGGCGGAGGGGGAAGCGATTGCAAGAAGCATGGGCGCTTTCCCGGCGGAGGGAGAAGAGATTGCGCTTGCCCGGCGGAGGTAGTAGGGATTGCAAGAAGCACGGGCGCTTGCCCGGCGGAGGGAGAAGAGATTGCAGGAAGCACGGGCGGTTGCCCGGCGGACGGAGAAGAGATTGCAGGAAGCTCGGGGGCTTGCCCGGCGGAGGGAGAAGAGATTGCATGAAGCACGGGCGCTTGCCCGGCGGAGGGAGAAAAGATAGCAAGAAGCACGGCCTCTTGCCCTGCGGAGGGAGAAGAGATTGCAAGAAGCACGGGCGCTTGCCCGGCGGAGGGAGAAGGGATTGCAAGAACCACGGGCGCTTGCCCGGCGGAGGGAAAAGAGATTGCGCTTGCCCGGCGGAGGAAGAAGAGATTGCGCTTACCCGACGGAGGGAGAAGAGATTGCAGGAAGCACGGGCGCTTTCCCAGCGGAGGGAGAAGAGATTTCAGGAAGCTCGGGTGCCTGCCCGGCGGAGGGAGAAGAGATTGCAAGAAGCACGGGCGCTAGCCCGGCGGAGGGAGAAGAGATTGCAAGAACCATAGGCACTTCCCGGCGGAGGGAGATGAGATTGCTAGAAGCTCGGGAGCTTGCCCGGCAGAGGGAGAAGAGATTGCACGAAGCACGGGCGCTTGCCCGGCGGAGGGAGAAGAGACAGCAAGAAGCACGGCCTCTTGCCCTGTGGAGGGAGAAGAGATTGCAGGAAGCACGGGCGCTTGCCCGGCGGAGGGAGAAGAGATATCAGGAAACTCGGGCGCCTGTCCGGCGGAGGGAGAAGAGATTGCACGAAACACTGGCGCTAGCCCGGCGGAGGGAGAAGAGATTGCAAGAAGCACGGGCGCTTCCCGTCGGAGGGAGATGAGATTACGCTTGCCTGGCGGAGGGAGAAGAGATTGCAAGAAGCACGGTCGCTTGCACGGCGGAGGGAGAAGAGATTGCGATTGCCCGGCGGAGAGAGAAAAGATTGCAAGAAGCACGGCCACTTGCCCGACCTAGGGAGAAGAGATTGCAGGAAGCACGGCCGCTTGCCCGGCGGAGGGAGAAGAGATTGCAGGAAGCGGCGCGTGACCCGCGGAGGGAGAAGAGAATGCAGAAAGCTCGGGCGCCTGCCCGGCGGATGGAGAAGAGATTGCACGAAGCACGGGCGCCAGCCCGGCGGAGGGAGAATAGATTGCAAGAAGCACGGGCGCCTGCCCGGCGGAGGGGGAAACGATTGCAAGAAGCATGGGCGCTTTCCCGGCGGAGGGAGAAGAGATTGCGCTTGCCCGGCGGAGGATTAGGGATTGCAAGAAGCACGGGCG
>NW_022204106.1:0-142496 GCF_007655135.1 Punica granatum
AAAAAAGGAGAGGAATTGAGTTTTTATGCAAAAGAAAGAGAGCTTAGGGTGCTTATAAGGGTAATAGACGATGATCTTGTTCTGTGTCAAGGAGGTGTATCTTTCTATTTCTGACCTTGACTCTACTTTGCCTAGTGTGTGATTTTCTCTCTTGCAGGAATTCGAAGATGTCTTTCCCGAAGAAATGCCGCAGGGACTACCACCAATAAGAGGGATTGAGCATCAGATTGATCTTATTCCAGGAGCTCCTATTCCAAACCGACCGGCCCTATCGAAGTAGTCCCGGAAGAGGCTAAAGAACTTCAGAGGCAAGTTGAGGAGCTATTGGCCAAGGACATGTTCGAGAAAGTATGAGCCCATGCGCTGTCTTGTTCTGCTCGTTCCAAAGAAAGACGGGGACTTGGAGAATGTGTGTCGATTGTAGAGCTGTGAACAGATCACGGTAAAATATCGATTGTAGAGCTGTGAACTCAATCCAACGTGAAAATAGGCATGAGGGGTATTTATTTCGTGAAAATAGGCTATATATTCCAAAGAGTTCCATGCGTGAATTACTTGTTAGGGAGTCTCATGGGGAGGGTTGATGGGGCACTTTGGAGTTGCTAAGACCTTGGACATTCTGAAGGAGCACTTCTTTTGGCCTCACATGAAAAGAGATGTCGAGAGAATTTTTCAGGTGCATCACATGTAAGAGGCTAAATCGAAAATTCATCCACATGGACTTTACATGCCATTACCTGTCCAAGTCACCCTTGGATTGATATCTCCATGGATTTTGTTTTGGGTCTACCTAGATCTAGGAATGGTCGAGATTTTATCTTTGTGGTTGTTGACCGATTTTCAAAAATGGTACACTTTATCCCTTGTCATAAAACTGATGATGCTACTCATGCGGCAAATCTTTTCTTAGGGAAGTGGTGCGTTAACATGGAGTCCCTAAGACGATTGTGAGTGATAGGGATGCGAAATTTCTGAGTCATTTTTGGAGAGTTCTGTGCGCTAAGTTGGGAACAACTTTGTTGTTTTCTACTACCTGTCACCCACAAACAGATGGACAAACCGAGGTTGTCATCGAACCTTGGGCACTTTGTTGCGCGCTGTGACTGGAAAGAATTGAAAGCTTGGGAAGATTGCATTCCATTCGTTGAATTTGCATATAATAGGACTGTGCATTCTTCTACAAAGTTTTCACCATTTGAGGTTGTTTATGGTTTTAATCCACTAACTCCATTGGACTTGATTCCTTTACCTGTAATGAGCTTTCTAATCTTGATGGAAAGAAAAGGCAGAGTTGGTGAAGCAGATTCATGAAGAGGCACGGCAAAACATTTGAAGAAAGAACAAGCAGCAACCCGAGCCAACAAAGGAAGGAAGCGGGTCACTTTTCAACCTGGAGATTGGGTTGGAGAGATTTACGAGCCTGAGAATTCCAAGTTGAATCCACGCGGAGATGGACCATTTCAAGTTCTGGATAGATCAATGACATGCTTATAAGATTGATCTTCCAGGTGAGTATCAAGTAAGTTCGACTTTTAATGTTTCTGATCTTTCTCCCTTTGACGCAGGTTCAGATTCGAGGACGAATCCTTTTGAAGAGAGGGGAATGATACGACTCGGGTCAAACCGACGAGCATAGGTCGGAAGGACTTCGTGATGAGGATCGTGGGCACGATGATGGGGCTGAGCACACGAGCTCGGAAGTGGGTTCGTGAAAGGGAGCTGATGCACAAGATCTCGGAGGCTTACATGTTTCGAGTGGACCAATCACACGAGCGAAGGCAGGACAGATCCAGCAAGCTGTGGAGAGCTCATTTGCGGGTTTCTTGGGCCAAGAGGAGACTAATTCGAATTGGTCTCTAAAGGGCCTTACCCAATTAACTTTGTCTTGAGATGGTCAATAGCCCATCTAAGATTAGAGTAGACGCATAAGGAAAGCCAAGAGATGCTGAATAAGGAATAAAAAGACTGCCAAATATTCTAGGGGGCCTTTATTTAGTTTCCTCTATTAATTCCGGTTTTAGGAAACTAAAGATATTCCAGTTGCCAAGTTTATTAGTTTCCAGATTCTCCTAGGCTTATATAAGGAGGCTGAATAGCTGATTAGAGGTACTTTCAGGCTACACTGGTGAGAATTTTCCTCTATGTTGTTCTTCGGCAACCTTCCGTGATTGCAAGCATGGATGCTTGTAATTCTCGGCTATTTATAATATTGGTTCTTGGTTTTCTGTAACCATCGGGTCAATTTCCATTCCTTTATAATATTGGTTCTTGGTTTTCTATAACCATCCGGGTCAATATTCCATCCCTCTTAATCTCTAATGGCGATTGGGTTCGATTTCCAGTCTTTGTTGTCGGTCTTGCGGCAGGTCTCGTGGGGTTCGCATCATTTTGTATCAGAGCCTAAGTTCCAAATCGAGGTTTCATCTATCCTTGTTCTTTTCTTTTTCTTCATTCTAGAATCTTTAGATATAGCTTTCATTTCTATACTTTCCATTAATCTTGTCTGATCTGATCTTAGCTGTCTAAATCGTCAAAAAAAAAGAAGAAAGAAAAGTGCAAAAAAAAAAGAAAAAAAAAGGAGTTATCATCGGGTGTTGTTCGCAGCACCATTTGTTGTCTTCGTGGGCGAAGAATTTATTGCACAATTTGTTGTCTTTGTGTTCTAATCGTCTTGGCGTTAAGTTGACCTGTCATAGTAGCTCTTCCGTACGCAGTGTCTTCTATCAATCCATAAACTACGTCGTTGGGTCAGATTGTGTCATATCATTTCTGTGGATCTAATATTATAAGTTGTTCGGGTTAACTCGTTTTCCGCCTTGCGATCGGATTGATTAGTTGCCCTAGACTTTGAAGAGGAGATAAAGAAGGAAAGGCAAGAGTGTGTGAGAACATCAGAGGATAAAAGCCTATTTTGAGTGAAAACACGAGTGTTTTGAGTGGCATCTTGCTGAGTGTAAACACGTGAGGGAGCGCGTGAGGATCCTATAATTGCATATTTTATCATGTCACACGAAAATAGTGGAGACGACAGAGGACCTGATTTGAACATGACGTTACGAGCCATGCAACAACAGTTTGAGCGCATGAACATGGTTTTCGGTGAATTCCGAGAAAGGTTGGATAGGCAAGACGAACGGTTGGAACGGCTTCGACCTGCGCCCGTGCCACGGATTAGGAGACCCCACCGACAACCATCCGTTGATACTCTTGATGAAGAAGCATATGATGAAGAAGAGGAAGTGGCCTCCGATGACACTTGGGGGAGAGGTAGAGGAAGAGGAGGCAGACCAAGGCATTTCGTTCGTAGGGAGCACCGGAGGAGAGACGCCGTGGACCATAACACAGGTTCGATTAAGCTGATCATACCTCCATTCCAAGGTAAAAACGACCCCGATGTTTACATTGAATGGGAGAGGAAGGTTGAGCTTGTGTTTCATTGTCATAATTATTCAGAGGAAAAGAAAGTTAAATTGGCTGCAGTTGCTTTCACCGATTATGCCATTGTTTGGTGGGACCAATTAACTGTGAGTAGACGCAGGAATCGTGAGCCTCGTATTGATACTTGGGAGGAAATGAAAGCAGTAATGAGAAGAAGGTTTGTTCCTTCCCATTATTATCGGGACTTGCACTTGAAGTTGCAAAGTCTGAAGCAAGGTTCCAAGTCGGTGGAGGATTATTACAAGGAGATGGAAATAGCCATGATACGTGCTAATGTTGAGGAGGACCGAGAAGCAACCATGGCTCGATTCATCTGTGGCCATAATCGGGAGATTGCCAATGTAGTCGAGCTGCAACATTACGTGGAGATTGACGACGTGGTACACATGGCCATGAAGGTTGAGAGGCAGCTCAAGAGAGGGGGTCGAACATCTTCAAAGGTAGAAGCTTCTGGTTCAGCGTCTTGGAGATCGAAGTGGGTTCTTCTACGAAACCGGACGAGAAGACTGATTATAAGCCAAAGGGAGACACCTACAAGACCCAAGCCAACAACAAGGATAAGGGTAAAACTTTTCTGAACCTCAAAGAAATCGTGATATCAAATGTTTTCGTTGTTTGGGCTCAGGTCACATTGCTTCCCAATGTCCAAACAAGCGGACCATGATTATGATGGAGAGTGGGGATATCGAGACTGAAGAAGAAGAAGATAGTGATTCCATGCATCCACTCGAAGATGCTAGTGACGTCGAGCATGCGGTTGAAGGTCAAGCCTTAGTTATCATGCGAGCCCTACATGTTCAAGTTAGAGAGGATGGTGATGAGGTGCAAAGGGAGAATATCTTCTACACTCGTTGCCATGTGAAGGATCGTGTGTGTGGGTTGATTATTGACGGAGGAAGTTGCGTGAATGTGGCCAGCAAGTTGATGGTAGACGAGCTCGGTTTGCATACCCAAAAACATCACAAGTACACAAGCCGTACAACTCCGGTGGCTGAATGAATGCGGTGAAGTGAAGGTAAATAAACAGGTTCTTGTGTCCTTCTGTATTGGAAAGTACCGGGATGAGGTTCTTTGTGATGTTGTACCAATGAGTGCTAGCCATATGTTGCTCGGGAGACCATGGCAGTTCGACAGGAGAGTGATACATGATGGTATAGGAACCGATATTCATTTGTAAAGGACGGGAAGAAGTAACACTTGCACCCTTGACATCGACTCAAGTGTTTGAGGATCAGATTCGATTTAAAAGGTCTCTTAGTGAGAAGAGTGAAAAAGTGGCTGAAAACCAAAAAGAGAAAGAGAGTGATCTTGAGAGAAAAGAAAGTGGAGAGAATGTGAAAACAAGAGTGAAAAGATGGAGAGTTCAGAAAAAAGGAGAGGAAATTGAGTTTTTATGCAAAAGAAAGAGAGCTTAAGGGTGCTTATAAGGGTAATAGACCGATGATCTTGTTCTTGTACAAGGAGGTGTATCTTTCTATTTCTGACCTTGACTCTACTTTGCCTAGTGTTGCTATTTCTCTCTTGCAGGAATTCGAAGATGTCTTTCCCGAAGAAATGCCGCAGGGACTACCACCAATAAGAGGGATTGAGCATCAGATTGATCTTATTCCAGGAGCTCCTATTCCAAACCGACCGGCCTATCGAAGTAGTCCGGAAGAGGCTAAAGAACTTCAGAGGCAAGTTGAGGAGCTATTGGCCAAGGGACATGTTCGAGAAAGTATGAGCCCATGCGCTGTCCTTGTTCTGCTCGTTCCAAAGAAAGACGGGACTTGGAGAATGTGTGTCGATTGTAGAGCTGTGAACAAGATCACGGTAAAATATCGATTGTAGAGCTGTGAACTCAATCCAACGTGAAAATAGGCATGAGGGGTATTTATTTCGTGAAAATAGGCTATGTATTCCAAAGAGTTCCATGCGTGAATTACTTGTTAGGGAGTCTCATGGGGGAGGGTTGATGGGGCACTTTGGAGTTGCTAAGACCTTGGACATTCTGAAGGAGCACTTCTTTTGGCCTCACATGAAAAGAGATGTCGAGAGAATTTGTTCAGGTGCATCACATGTAAGAAGGCTAAATCGAAAATTCATCCACATGGACTTTACATGCCATTACCTGTTCCAAGTCACCCTTGGATTGATATCTCCATGGATTTGTTTTGGGTCTACCTAGATCTAGGAATGGTCGAGATTCTATCTCTGTGGTTGTTGACCGATTTTCAAAAATGGTACACTTTATCCCTTGTCATAAAACTGATGATGCTACTCATGCGGCAAATCTTTTCTTTAGGGAAGTGGTGCGTTTACATGGAGTCCGTAAGACGATTGTGAGTGATAGGGATGCGAAATTTCTGAGTCATTTTTGGAGAGTTCTGTGCGCTAAGTTGGGAACAACTTTGTTGTTTTCTACTACCTGTCACCCACAAACAGATGGACAAACCGAGGTTGTCAATCGAACCTTGGGCACTTTGATGCGCGCTGTGACTGGAAAGAATTTGAAAGCTTGGGAAGATTGCATTCCATTCGTTGAATTTGCATATAATAGGACTGTGCATTCTTCTACAAAGTTTTCACCATTTGAGGTTGTTTATGGTTTTAATCCACTAACTCCATTGGACTTGATTCCTTTACCTGTAAATGAGCTTTCTAATCTTGATGGAAAGAAAAAGGCAGAGTTGGTGAAGCAGATTCATGAAGAGGCACGGCAAAACATTTTGAAGAAGAATGAACAAGCAGCAACCCGAGCCAACAAAGGAAGGAAGCGGGTCACTTTTCAACCTGGAGATTGGGTTTGGGTTCACTTAAGGAAGAGAGATTTCCGAGCCTGAGGAATTCCAAGTTGAATCCACGCGGAGATGGACCATTTCAAGTTCTGGATAAGATCAATGACAATGCTTATAAGATTGATCTTCCAGGTGAGTATCAAGTAAGTTCGACTTTTAATGTTTCTGATCTTTCTCCCTTTGACGCAGGTTCAGATTCGAGGACGAATCCTTTTGAAGAGAGGGGGAATGATACGACTCGGGGTCAAACCGACGAGCATAGGTCGGAAGGACTTCGTGATGAGGATCGTGGGCACGATGATGGGGCTGAAGCACACGAGCTCGGAAGTGGGATTCGTGAAGAGGGAGCTGATGCACAAGATCTCGGAGGCTTACATGTTTCGAGTGGACCAATCACACGAGCGAAGGCAAGACAGATCCAGCAAGCTGTGGAGAGCTCATTTGCGGGTTTCTTGGGCCAAGAGGAGACTAATTCGAATTGGTCTCTAAAGGGCCTTACCCAATTAACTTGTCTTGAGATGGTCAATAGCCCATCTAAGATTAGAGTAGACGCATAAGGAAAGCCAAGAGATGCTGAATAAGGAATAAAAAGACTGCCAAATATTCTAGGGGGCCTTTATTTAGTTTCCTCTATTAATTCCGGTTTTAGGAAACTAAAGATATTCCAGTTGCCAAGTTTATTAGTTTCCAGATTCTCCTAGGCTGATATAAAGGAGGCTGAATAGCTGATTAGAGGTACTTTCAGGCTACACTGGTGAGAATTTTCCTCTATGTTGTTCTTCGGCAACCTTCCGTGATTGCAAGCATGGATGCTTGTAATTCTCGGCTATTTATAATATTGGTTCTTGGTTTTCTGTAACCATCGGGTCAATATTCCATTCCTTTATGATATTGGTTCTTGGTTTTCTGTAACCATCGGGTCAATATTCCATCCCTCATAATCTCTAATGGCGATTCGGGCTCGATTTCCAGTCTTTGTTGTCGGGTCTTGCGGCAGGTCTCGTGGGGTTCGCATCATTTGGTATCAGAGCCTAAGTTACAAATCGAGGTTTCATCTATCCTTGTTCTTTTCTTTGTCTTCATTCTAGAATCTTTAGATATAGCTTTCATTTCTATCCTTTCCATTAATCTTGTCTGATCTGATTTTAGCTGTCTAAATCGTCAAAAAAAAAAGAAGAAAGAAAAAGTGCAAAAAAAAAGAAAAAAAAGGAGTTATCATTGGGTGTTGTTCGTAGCACCATTTGCTGTCTTCGTGGGCGAAGAATTTATTGCACAATTTGTTGTCTTTGTGTTCTAATCGTCTTGGCGTTAAGTTGACCTGTCATAGTAGCTCTTCCGTACGCAGTGTCTTCTATCAATCCATAAACTACGTCGTTGGGTCAGATTCTGTCATATCATTTTCTGTGGATCTAATATTATAAGTTGTTCGGGTTGAACTCGTTTTCCGCCTTGCGATCGGATTGATTAGTTGCCCTAGAACTTTGAAGAGGAAATAAAGAGAGAAAAAGGCAAGAGTGTGTGAGAACATCAGAGGATAAAAGCCTATTTTGAGTGAAAACACGAGTGTTTTGAGTGGCATCTCGCTGAGTGTAAACATGTGAGGGAGCGCGTGAGGATCCTATAATTGCATATTTTATCATGTCACACGAAAATAGTGGAGACGACAGAGGACCTGATTTGAACATGACGTTACGAGCCATGCAACAACAGTTTGAGCGCATGAACATGGTTTTCGGTGAATTCCGAGAAAGGTTGGATAGGCAAGACGAACGGTTGGAACTGCTTCAACCTGCGCCCGTGCCACGGATTAGGAGACCCCACCGACAACCATCCGTTGATACTCTTGATGAAGAAGCATATGATGAAGAAGAGGAAGTGGCCTCCGATGACACTTGGGGGAGAGGTAGAGGAAGAGGAGGCAGACCAAGGCATTTCGTTCGTAGGGAGCACCGGAGGAGAGACGCCGTGGACCATAACACAGGTTCGATTAAGCTGATCATACCTCCATTCCAAGGTAAAAACGACCCCGATGTTTACATTGAATGGGAGAGGAAGGTTGAGCTTGTGTTTCATTGTCATAATTATTCAGAGGAAAAGAAAGTTAAATTGGCTGCAGTTGCTTTCACCGATTATGCCATTGTTTGGTGGGACCAATTAACTGTGAGTAGACGCAGGAATCGTGAGCCTCGTATTGATACTTGGGAGGAAATGAAAGCAGTAATGAGAAGAAGGTTTGTTCCTTCCCATTATTATCGGGACTTGCACTTGAAGTTGCAAAGTCTGAAGCAAGGTTCCAAGTCGGTGGAGGATTATTACAAGGAGATGGAAATAGCCATGATACGTGCTAATGTTGAGGAGGACCGAGAAGCAACCATGGCTCGATTCATTTGTGGCCATAATCGGGAGATTGCCAATGTAGTTGAGCTGCAACATTACGTGGAGATTGACGACGTGGTACACATGGCCATGAAGGTTGAGAGGCAGCTCAAGAGAGGGGGTCGAACATCTTCAAAGGTAGAAGCTTCTGTTTCAGCGTCTTGGAGATCGAAGTGGGGTTCTTCTACGAAACCGGACGAGAAGACTGATTATAAGCCAAAGGGAGACACCTACAAGACCCAAGCCAACAACAAGGATAAGGGTAAAACTTTTTCTGAACCTCAAAGAAATCGTGATATCAAATGTTTTCGTTGTTTGGGCTCAGGTCACATTGCTTCCCAATGTCCAAACGAGCGGACCATGATTATGATGGAGAGTGGGGATATCGAGACTGAAGAAGAAGAAGATAGTGATTCCATGCATCCACTCGAAGATGCTAGTGACGTCGAGCATGCGGTTGAAGGTCAAGGCTTAGTTATCATGCGAGCCCTACATGTTCAAGTTAGAGAGGATGGTGATGAGGTGCAAAGGGAGAATATCTTCTACACTCGTTGCCATGTGAAGGATCGTGTGTGTGGGTTGATTATTGACGGAGGAAGTTGCGTGAATGTGGCCAGCAAGTTGATGGTAGACGAGCTCGGTTTGCATACCCAAAAACATCACAAGCCGTACAAACTCCGGTGGCTGAATGAATGCGGTGAAGTGAAGGTAAATAAACAGGTTCTTGTGTCCTTCTGTATTGGAAAGTACCGGGATGAGGTTCTTTGTGATGTTGTACCAATGAGTGCTAGCCATATGCTGCTCGGGAGACCATGGCAGTTCGACAGGAGAGTGATACATGATGGGTATAGGAACCGATATTCATTTGTAAAGGACGGGAAGAAAGTAACACTTGCACCCTTGACATCGACTCAAGTGTTTGAGGATCAGATTCGATTTAAAAGGTCTCTTAGTGAGAAGAGTGAAAAAGTGGCTGAAAAACAAAAAGAGAAAGAGAGTGATCTTGAGAGAAAAGAAAGAGGAGAGAATGTGAAAAACAAGAGTGAAAAGATGGAGAGTTCAGAAAAAAAGAGAGGAAATTGAGTTTTTATGCAAAAGAAAGAGAGCTTAAGGGTGCTTGTAAGGGTAATAGACCGATGATCTTGTTCTTGTACAAGGAGGTGTATCTTTCTATTTCTGACCTTGACTCTACTTTGCCTAGTGTTGCTATTTCTCTCTTGCAGGAATTCGAAGATGTCTTTCCCGAAGAAATGCCGCAGGGACTACCACCAATAAGAGGGATTGAGCATCAGATTGATCTTATTCCAGGAGCTCCTATTCCAAACCGACCGGCCTATCGAAGTAGTCCGGAAGAGGCTAAAGAACTTCAGAGGCAAGTTGAGGAGCTATTGGCCAAGGGACATGTTCGAGAAAGTATGAGCCCATGCGCTGTCCTTGTTCTGCTCGTTCCAAAGAAAGACGGGACTTGGAGAATGTGTGTCGATTGTAGAGCTGTGAACAAGATCACGGTAAAATATCGATTGTAGAGCTGTGAACTCAATCCAACGTGAAAATAGGCATGAGGGGTATTTATTTCGTGAAAATAGGCTATGTATTCCAAAGAGTTCAATGCGTGAATTACTTGTTAGGGAGTCTCCTGGGGGAAGGTTGATGGGGCACTTTGGAGTTGCTAAGACCTTGGACATTCTGAAGGAGCACTTCTTTTGGCCTCACATGAAAAGAGATGTCGAGAGAATTTGTTCAGGTGCATCACATGTAAGAAGGCTAAATCGAAAATTCATCCACATGGACTTTACATGCCATTACCTGTTCCAAGTCACCCTTGGATTGATATCTCCATGGATTTTGTTTTGGGTCTACCTAGATCTAGGAATGGTCGAGATTCTATCTCTGTGGTTGTTGACCGATTTTCAAAAATGGTACACTTTATCCCTTGTCATAAAACTGATGATGCTACTCATGCGGCAAATCTTTTCTTTAGGGAAGTGGTGCGTTTACATGGAGTCCCTAAGACGATTGTGAGTGATAGGGATGCGAAATTTCTGAGTCATTTTTGGAGAGTTCTGTGCGCTAAGTTGGGAACAACTTTGTTGTTTTCTACTACCTGTCACCCACAAACAGATGGACAAACCGAGGTTGTCAATCGAACCTTGGGCACTTTGTTGCGCGCTGTGACTGGAAAGAATTTGAAAGCTTGGGAAGATTGCATTTCATTCGTTGAATTTGCATATAATAGGACTGTGCATTCTTCTACAAAGTTTTCACCATTTGAGGTTGTTTATGGTTTTAATCCACTAACTCCATTGGACTTGATTCCTTTACCTGTAAATGAGCTTTCTAATCTTGATGGAAAGAAAAAGGCAGGGTTGGTGAAGCAGATTCATGAAGAGGCACGGCAAAACATTTTGAAGAAGAATGAACAAGCAGCAACCCGAGCCAACAAAGGAAGGAAGCGGGTCACTTTTCAACCTGGAGATTGGGTTTGGGTTCACTTAAGGAAGGAGAGATTTCCGAGCCTGAGGAATTCCAAGTTGAATCCACGCGGAGATGGACCATTTCAAGTTCTGGATAAGATCAATGACAATGCTTAAAAGATTGATCTTCCAGGTGAGTATCAAGTAAGTTCGACTTTTAATGTTTCTGATCTTTTTCCCTTTGACGCAGGTTCAGATTCGAGGACGAATCCTTTTGAAGAGAGGGGGAATGATACGACTCGGGGTCAAACCGACGAGCATAGGTCGGAAGGACTTCGTGATGAGGATCGTGGGCACGATGATGGGGCTGAAGCACACGAGCTCGGAAGTGGGATTCGTGAAGAGGGAGCTGATGCACAAGATCTCGGAGGCTTACATGTTTCGAGTGGACCAATCACACGAGCGAAGGCAAGACAGATCCAGCAAGCTGTGGAGAGCTCATTTGCGGGTTTCTTGGGCCAAGAGGAGACTAATTCAAATTGGTCTCTAAAGGGCCTTACCCAATTAACTTGACGTGAGATGGTCAATAGCCCATCTAAGATTAGAGTAGACGCATAAGGAAAGCCAAGAGATGCTGAATAAGGAATAAAAAGACTGCCAAATATTCTAGGGGGCCTTTATTTAGTTTCCTCTATTAATTCCGGTTTTAGGAAACTAAAGATATTCCAGTTGCCAAGTTTATTAGTTTCCAGATTCTCCTAGGCTTATATAAAGGAGGCTGAATAGCTGATTAGAGGTACTTTCAGGCTACACTGGTGAGAATTTTCCTCTATGTTGTTCTTCGGCAACCTTCCGTGATTGCAAGCATGGATGCTTGTAATTCTCGGCTATTTATAATATTGGTTCTTGGTTTTCTGTAACCATCGGGTCAATATTCCATTCCTTTATGATATTGGTTCTTGGTTTTCTATAACCATCGGGTCAATATTCCATCCCTCTTAATCTCTAATGGCGATTCGGGTTCGATTTCCAGTCTTTGTTGTCGGGTCTTGCGGCAGGTCTCGTGGGGTTCGCATCATTTGGTATCAGAGCCTAAGTTCCAAATCGAGGTTTCATCTATCCTTGTTCTTTTCTTTTTCTTCATTCTAGAATCTTTAGATATAGCTTTCATTTCTATCCTTTCCATTAATCTTGTCTGATCTGATCTTAGCTGTCTAAATCGTCAAAAAAAAAAGAAGAAAGAAAAAGTGCAAAAAGAAAAGAAAAAAAAAGGAGTTATCATTGGGTGTTGTTCGTAGCACCATTTGCTGTCTTCGTGGGCGAAGAATTTATTGTACAATTTGTTGTCTTTGTGTTCTAATCGTCTTGGCGTTAAGTTGACCTGTCATAGTAGCACTTCCGTACGCAGTGTCTTCTATCAATCCATAAACTACGTCGTTAGGTCAGATTGTGTCATATCATTTTCTGTGAATCTAATATTATAAGTTGTTCGGGTTGAACTCGTTTTCCGCCTTGCGATCGGATTGATTAGTTGCCCTAGAACTTTGAAGAGGAAATAAAGAGAGGAAAAAGGCAATAGTGTGTGAGAACATCAGAGGATAAAAGCCTATTTTGAGTGAAAACACGAGTGTTTTGAGTGGCATCTTGCTGAGTGTAAACACGTGAGGGGGCGCGTGAGGATCCTATAATTGCATATTTTATCATGTCACACGAAAATAGTGGAGACGACAGAGGACCTGATTTGAACATGACGTTACGAGCCATGCAACAACAGTTTGAGCGCATGAACATGGTTTTCGGTGAATTCCGAGAAAGGTTGGATAGGCAAGACGAACGGTTGGAACTGCTTCAACCTGCGCCCGTGCCACGGATTAGGAGACCCCACCGACAACCGTCCGTTGATACTCTTGATGAAGAAGCATATGATGAAGAAGAGGAAGTGGCCTCCGATGACACTTGGGGGAGAGGTAGAGGAAGAGGAGGCAGACCACGGCATTTCGTTCGTAGGGAGCACCGGAGGAGAGACGCCGTGGACCATAACACAGGTTCGATTAAGCTGATCATACCTCCATTCCAAGGTAAAAACGACCCCGATGTTTACATTGAATGGGAGAGGAAGGTTGAGCTTGTGTTTCATTGTCATAATTATTCAGAGGAAAAGAAAGTTAAATTGGCTGCAGTTGCTTTCACCGATTATGCCATTGTTTGGTGGGACCAATTAACTGTGAGTAGACGCAGGAATCGTGAGCCTCGTATTGATACTTGGGAGGAAATGAAAGCAGTAATGAGAAGAAGGTTTGTTCCTTCCCATTATTATCGGGACTTGCACTTGAAGTTGCAAAGTCTGAAGCAAGGTTCCAAGTAGGTGGAGGATTATTACAAGGAGATGGAAATAGCCATGATACGTGCTAATGTTGAGGAGGACCGAGAAGCAACCATGGCTCGATTCATTTGTGGCCATAATCGGGAGATTGCCAATGTAGTTGAGCTGCAACATTACGTGGAGATTGACGACGTGGTACACATGGCCATGAAGGTTGAGAGGCAGCTCAAGAGAGGGGGTCGAACATCTTCAAAGGTAGAAGCTTCTGGTTCAGCGTCTTGGAGATCGAAGTGGGGTTCTTCTACGAAACCGGACGAGAAGACTGATTATAAGCCAAAGGGAGACACCTACAAGACCCAAGCCAACAACAAGGATAAGGGTAAAACTTTTTCTGAACCTCAAAGAAATCGTGATATCAAATGTTTTCGTTGTTTGGGCTCAGGTCACATTGCTTCCCAATGTCCAAACAAGCGGACCATGATTATGATGGAGAGTGGGGATATCGAGACTGAAGAAGAAGAAGATAGTGATTCCATGCATCCACTCGAAGATGCTAGTGACATCGAGCATGCGGTTGAAGGTCAAGCCTTAGTTATCATGCGAGCCCTACATGTTCAAGTTAGAGAGGATGGTGATGAGGTGCAAAGGTAGAATATCTTCTACACTCGTTGCCATGTGAAGGATCGTGTGTGTGGGTTGATTATTGACGGAGGAAGTTGCGTGAACGTGGCCAGCAAGTTGATGGTAGACGAGCTCGGTTTGCATACCCAAAAACATCACAAGCCGTACAAACTCCGGTGGCTGAATGAATGCGGTGAAGTGAAGGTAAATAAACAGGTTCTTGTGTCCTTCTGTATTGGAAAGTACCGGGATGAGGTTCTTTGTGATGTTGTACCAATGAGTGCTAGCCATATGCTGCTCGGGAGACCCTGGCAGTTCGACAGGAGAGTGATACATGATGGGTATAGGAACCTATATTCATTTGTAAAGGACGGGAAGAAAGTAACACTTGCACCCTTGACATCGACTCAAGTGTTTGAGGATCAGATTCGATTTAAAAGGTCTCTTAGTGAGTGTCAGCACCCCATTTTGGTCCACCGGCTTCCCACACGAGGATTCCCGACCGAAGCCCGGGACACTATTCATCGCCCGGCAATCAGAGGCAAATATGCGGGCACGGGGTCATGAGTAACAGGAGAAGAGCTAGGTCACTGAGAAAAGCAAAGGAAAGCTTTCGGAAGAACGAACGGACAAAGAACCCCGAAAACGGCAGAGCTGGCACTGTGGCACTATTCTTCATTGAGTCACCGAAGCACCGAAAGGTGTCCGATATGGGGGTTCAAAAATCCTCCTCAGTGCCAAAGTGACCAATGACGCGTCCGGGCGCATTTTCGGGACATCCTGCTTAAGCCGGGACACCCCGATCCCCCACCGACGCCTTTTCTGACATAGCTCCCGGGGTTCACTCCACCGACAAGCGAACGGCCCTTCAAAACGGGCCTACAGGCACCCAGGGACCACCAGGGCCGGGGAACAAGCTTCAGACAACCTTCCGGAACTCGACTCGATCTCCCGAAGTGCGTCTCAGTGGTCATGAACGTCTCCCGGCGAGCCTTCGGGAATTTCCACGGAAAACAGAGACCACGACGATCTCTGAGTACCTCACGATAATCCCCGGGCACCTCAAAGCATTCAGGGCACACTGAGAGAATCCCGATCGAAGTCCCTAGGCCTTCCCGGCCCAACGGTCCCCGACCGAGGACAACGGGCCAACGATCCCCCACGAGGCAAAAGGATCGCCAAAACGAATGCAAGAAGGCACAGAGATCAATCGGAGGTCAAGGGGTGTTAAATTCCACTCCGAACGTCCAAACAGGGCAAAATCGACTCCCGGGGTGCCATGTCGCCCGAACGCTCGTTCACACGACGTATGGCGATATTGGACTCATTCAAATCCTCGTAGTTCAAGCATTCCAAATCTTCAAATTAATTGGACATCGGAGATCGGATGCAAGCTCAATCAAGTCTCAAGCGTTTGCCGGCTTTTCTCCTAATCGGATGGTACCCACAGCCAAGCCAAGCCAAGCCATCAAGCCGCGGCTCAACCCCAAGCCACTGCTCAACCCTCGGCTCAGATTGGACAGCCCAAGCCGCGGCTCAAGCCTCTCCCCACCGTCGGCTCCAACAAGCTCCCCACCACACATTTTGAATTTTCCTCCCATCCATCACCTCCCTCCATCCATCCATCACTTCCCACCATCCATCCATCACACCCATCACCCCTCTTGCTTCCCCTACACTCTACAAGACACAAACCCCTCCCTAATCTTCCCTCCAATTTCGGCAGCCACATTAGGGTCCCCCTTAACCGCAATTAAATTCCCTCAATCAAGCCATTAGTCATCCCTTTATAAGCCCTTGCACCATTAGACTTAATGACTTCTTGAATTTCACTCTCTCTCAAGCCAATCTCTCTCAAGAACTCTCTCAAACCTCAGCCCATCCCCTCACTCCGTCCACCCCGTGCCAAGGCCGAAACCGGCTAAAATCGCCGGAAAACCACCCGGTATTCCGGTAACCACCCGACCCGACTTAACCCAAAAATTCTCAAACTTCATAGCCTACATATTTCCTACCCCCTAAGTCCATTTCCGGACTTGGATTTTCGATTTGAGGTCCCCAAGACCCCGTTCCAGCCGAA
This sequence comes from Punica granatum, assembly GCF_007655135.1. NCBI lineage: Eukaryota > Viridiplantae > Streptophyta > Magnoliopsida > Myrtales > Lythraceae > Punica > Punica granatum. Next base: position 16,030 of record NW_022204106.1, read on the forward strand.
ATTGCAATCGGGTCCCGAGACCCTCACCGCGCGCACCGAACACTCACGGCGTGCCATTTCATCCCACGACCTCGGAGAGTCGTGCCATCACATTTAAAGGGTTCCTCACAACCCTCACCCTCTCTCGTGAAGAGGTGGTCACGATCCGAGGGCCGACCAACCGTGCACGACCTCCGTTTGGCCCATTTTCGCTAACCAGTTTTCTGTGTTTTCACTGGAACTTCTCTCATCATTTCCGACTTATTCAGGGTTCGGCACGCTCGGAGCTTTCCGTGCCCACCTAGATCTGCCTCTTAGGAGTCCAACGAGCCCGACCTTGCACCGTTCCGTGGTCGGAGCGAGCGTGCCAAGCCGTTTTCCCGCGGTTGCCGCAGCTGCGCCTACCCGGGTCGCCTACTGCCCTTCGCCCTAACCGAGTCTTCCGACTCTCAAAGACCACTTCCCCGACTCTTTTCCTCGTGCACGAGGCTAGGTAACATCCCTTTACAACTTAGAAGAGTTAGGACTTTCTATCTTTACTTGTATGAAGTGTTTATGCGTTTTAAAAGTCGGTGTGCATGCAAGATTTCATTTTTCTTTTAGATCCGAACTTGCCATGCATCCTCATGCAACGTACGTATTCCATCTTGTTATTCTACGTCTATATGATCGTGTAAACGTGCATGTATACGTGATGTGGTCCGAATCTAGGGGAATGAAACGGATATAGACTCGATGGAGCCACGGAACCTCCCGGCCGAGCCTCATAGGTGATGGGCCGTGAGCCTCCTTGGCTCCTTCGAGTCCATAACCGCTTCATTCTCTCGGATTAGACCATCTCCACGTTCGGGAAGGTCCTAACCGTGGCTAAGAGGTGTCTATCGAAGGGAATGGCTCGGAATCTAGGAGGGAGAGCCCTTAGATGGTTCGGTTATGTCTAAGGGGCTCACGGCCATACCCTTGCGATGGGTGACCCGTGAGGCTCCTTGGCCTAACCGAACCCCTAGGGCTCTTCTTTCTCCTTGATGCCGTGTATTTCCCATGTAATATCACTAAGACCGCCATGAAATAAATTAAGTTCATTCGTTAATTCCATAAATATGACTCGTTGTATGCTTTGTGTGTTTATTCATGTAAACCGTGATCGTGTTAGTCCCGATTTAGGGAAATATACATCTTTCTCATGTGCGGATTGTTTGATGCATGCAATGATCGGCTAGGAATGACACGAAAGACCCATCGAGATTCGAACCGGGTCAAGGAGTGTTCGGCCGATCACATTTGGGGATGGCCGAGCCCTCCTTCCATTCCTTGGAGTCTCGTTTGGTCTTTCCGTCCTTCCGAAGACGACCCTTGGAATTGTTTCTTTTTATCATATTCCCCTTTAATCATATTCTACATGATTATTATTTATTAGGCTTGCTAGATCCGGACGTCGCACGTCGGAACCGTAATTGCAACGTGAATCAATAATCACTGAAGGATTTCACAAATGGGAAAACGGGATGCGCATCATTCGGTTAACTAAGTCACATGGACTAAATAATCGGGTTAATTGATCCTTAATTGGTAAAACGCATCGATGATTTACGGAATGGCGTGAATGCCCTTTTCCAATAAAATTCACAATTTCAAAATACCGAGATGCGTAACACGAATAGAATTGATGTCTAGGGAATACTCACGTGCCGTGACTCGAGTCCGGGCCCAATTTGAGGCGGCCCGAGTCGGGGTACGAGAGTCCTCCTTAGACTCCTTCGTGCAACACGATCTCCAATTTGTATACGAACACCACGATTTTATCATCCAAGGGCATAATCGTCATTCCGTGATTCACCGATACCTTAGGTTTAGGGAGTTGGAAACACCTAGAACTATGAATGAAAAAGGGCAACCCGTTCGGGTACGAGTTTCATTCGTGTGGCCCATTTCGTTCGTCTTCGGTGTTTCCTTCTTCCTATTGTAGATTCAGTGGGGATCATTTTATTTCAGTTACAAGATACGAACAACCGGATTAATCATGTACTTGACTTAAATAAACATTAGATAATGGATAGGTGGAATATTAGATTCCAATCTGGAGTCAAAACACGAGTTTAGCTAATTCAGTGAAACCGCAGTGACACTTAACTGAATAAGAGTCATAAAACAAACACACACATGTAATCGGCTTAGAACCTTATCCTAGCCCGCCCTCTATGTTTGCCTAGGTTAGATGCATTGTTTGCCAATCAACCACGGGTAATAACTGATTAAGTCACGTACATTCGACTTAATACACCACTTGTCTGTATTCACCGACGATTGTCGGTTGTTGTCTGTATTGTGTCAGTTTTATCAGTTTTCTTCTGTTTTGTCTTCGCATATGATGATTTATCGCGATTCGGGCCCGAGCCCATAGGTTACGTGTTACACGGGGTCCGATGCCCCAAACTACCGAACACGAGGTCCAACGCCTCCTAATTCACCGAGCGCGTGCAACCCGAGTGCGGAATGGGATCTAGCCTCGATTCACCGTCACACTCCGAATACGGCCTATGTGGAAGGCGGATTCGGATTGAGCGCGTGAAACGTGTTTAGATATCACCCGGGAGCTCGATTGGTCTGACGGTTACAGTGGGAACTAATCGGTTCTCCTGCAAACCACCGGTTCAATCGGACCCGACCCCCGGCTCCTTGAGCCCGCGTTGCCTTAATTTGTTTATCGGTTATTCAAACTACATGGTGAGCCGGAGCGGAATATTGACCCAATGCAAGCCGATCGGAATCCATTTATTTCATTCAGTTGTATTCTGTATTTATTCGAGCGTACATTGTGAGGATTTTATTTGTATATTCATTCGTGTACTTGTAAGGATTCCGATTGGTGGGCAGGAGGTCCGAGTGTCGAGTCGATTAAGTTGGTCTATCGTCGCCAAGGGATGAGCAAGTTTGAACAATCATGGTCTCGGTTCGCGCAGGGAATCGACCATCACGGTCCGAAGAACTGTAACGCTAAGATAGCGAACCGATCCCTTGACTCACAAGCCTACTTATCCTTCGGATTCTTGGCCCAACTCAATCGATTCATCGATTTTACGGTGTCAAAACGAGCGAGCCAAGTGCGATCTTAAATCACGCGGTAAATAAACAAAACGGCAAGCCTAGCAAGCTAGAGTACCGAAAGGGCGTGCGGGATATAGGCCCGCACGTAACAGAACCCCCGAATCCGGAATTCCGGTTCCGTACGACCATTGCCTTAGCATTTAGGTGTACCCCGTACCCCTAGACCCGGGTAACTTGCCGGCCCTCGACCTTCGGGTCGTAAAATGGCAAGTGGCGACTCCTTCTCACGTGCGTCCGTCGCGCGTCCCCGGGAAGGTGGACACTCCCAAGCCGCGTTTGCTTAGGCGCGCGCATGCGTGCCCCGACGAGATTAAATTCGGGTGCGCACAGCTTGGCGACTCCACTGGGGACACTTAGAGGGTTCGGGCTCGTTCCCGCTTGTTTGTTTGCTTGTCTATTTACCGCTTTCCGCATTTCCCGCTTATCTACTTTACGCATCTTATTTCCTGCACATGCATTGCACATCATACTAGATTCTTAGGGACCTTGTCCGACATCCCACGGGCACCAATATAGGAAGCTAGGTTAGTCAGAGGTTCCGAGTAAGGGAACGGATCGAGTCGGCTATGCCACCGAACCGGCCCCCAAAGATCCTCGCTCGATTTCAAGGAATTCACACCCTTGAGTCGGGAGCCCCCATCCCTAGTTAGCGGTTCTCCCAGTAGCACCGAAAACCATGCATACACAGGGACCGTCATGCTGGACCAATTTTTACCTCCATGCCGTCAACCGACCCAAAGTCGAGTCCTTGAGTCGGCCCGTAGTTTTTTTTAGGACGGGCATTTTGTTGTTTTTATAAGAAAGAGCGATGTATACTGTAAAGAACACAACTATAGTTTATCTTTTCGCACTGCATACATTTTTTCGAAAAATCTAGGACATTACATTGATTTGATCCTAAAAATGTTAAGTCGACATCTCCCCCATCTAGGTAAGGATGGATCGCTCGCATCCCTGTCTCAGACTCGATGACGTCATCACGCCATCCGCAGACATTACTTGCCTCTGGAACACATTCCGCCCTGTCGACCGTGCATTCCTTCGGCTCATCATAGGAGACTTGCCATTACTCGCTGATTCCCCCATTGATTGGACCCTACTTGAAGCTGCTATTAGTTATTGGGACGTTCAGCGGGCTGTATTCAGTTTTCAGGGGTCAGAGCTGGCTCCTACAGTAGAGGAGTACACGGTGCTCATTCAGCGACCCGCGCCGACCTTCGACATCGTGGTGCCCAACCAATTCGCCACAATACAGAGTAGACTCGCCATCCTCTTAGATCTCCGCGACGAAGAAATTCGTCTTGAACTTCAACATGGGCGGGAGCATAGCATTAGGACCGCATGGCTCATAGACTTCATACATGCTCGTTCTCTCAATGCCAGGGAGGAATCATACCAGCGTGACGCCTGTCACGGGTTCCTCTTGCTCATCTTCGGGACCATCCTGTTCCCCCACTCGTCGAATCTCATAGACGGGGCACTGGCCCAAGTTGTCCTCCAAGTGGTAGGGGGCCATAGTTATGTAGAAGCCGTCTTGGCTGAGACCATTCGGTCTCTTGACTATGTACGAGAGGTTCGACGTGGTAAAATGAGAGGAGCTCCGCATCTTCTTCAGATTTGGCTCCTCGGACACATCAGGCCATTCTGTTCATCACATCCCTTTTCCCGCACCACTGACAAGCGTTCACTCATCGCTCGCCTGCTTCAAGTGTTTCGGCCCTCCGATCGCGACTACACTGACTGGATCCAGTTCTTCAAGAGACTCACCCCGGCACAGTTTTTGTGGGCTGCTCGCTGGAATCCCGGTGGTCCCATGACCATTGGATGTCCTACAATCATAGGACTCCCTCTGATCAGTCACTTAGGGAGCACACTTGTTTTCCCAGCCCGAGTCATCAGACAACTTGGCGGCCTACAGGATATTCCTAGGGAAGCAGACCGCACTCCCCACCGCTTCACGTGGACGGATATTGTAACTTTACTTCCAGATAGAGTTCTGCGGATTAGAGAAGTTCAACATCTATGGAACACGCGCACCGTTCAAGAGCTCCATTTCCCGGGGCACCCTACCGACGACGAACGAGCTTTCTCAGCCACCGTAGCATATGTGGCGCAATTCCATCCGCAGGGACTCACACCCGTTCGTCGACGACGTTTGCCACGGATTCCCCGCACACTGCATGCAGACGTTCCAGACGCGGAGAGCTCAGTCCAAGGAGTCATGCACACAGAGCTGCAGTCCATCGAAGAAGAGAGATCGACTCCGTTGTGAGCTTGCGGACGTTCACGCGGAACTCACTGACCACAGAGAGCTTTAGAGCGGGTTGGCTCAGATTCACGCACCCATTTTTGCCCTCGCTCGGGCCCACGCCACTTTCGAGCGGCCACCGAGCGCAAAGGGATGTCGGCTTTATGTTTATGTTCCTTTCTTTTCTCCCGATTGTTCTATTTTGTGAAAACCATGGAACCTGGAACTAATCAATGTAATGACATTAGTGTTTTTAAAGCTCATGCATCCCATACATTTTGTCACTTTACTTAATTCCGCACTTATCATTTGAGATATTGGTGTATGTCCTTACACATTCTTGGAATCTAGGTGATTACCACTGGCGTCACACCGCTACCCGACTCGTCAACGTCTCAGGATGGCGGAAGGAGATCACGTCGATATTTCCGAAGAAGTCAACCCTTCGGTCCCGACTCTCTCTCAACCACCGCAGACACACGCTCTACCACCTCTTACTCCTGCGGGCGTACTCCCGGCATACTCCGGCGCCCTTCCGACGCATCTCCCACCCCCGGCACCTTCAGGGGCGCCTCTCCCACCGGCCTCACCAACATCCGCCGCCACCAATGACCAAGCCCGCATTGCGGCCCTCGAGGGCACGGTCAACCAAATGGCCACTAATATGGCGGAATTGCTCGCCTTGCTCAGAGGACCTAACCGGGCCTCCTCGAGTTCTACTCCTCCCCCGGGACCGGGACCAACAGTCGATCCAACCCCGTGGGCTCCACCGACCCAAGCCCCGGAGAACGTTGAAGCTCCCGCACCACCAACGCTGTATACGTCCACGGCCCACCCCTTCACAAGTCAATTTTCGCCACCGCCGGCCCCTTCGGTAGTCCCTCTTCCACCGGCTGCCTTCCTGTCCGCGGAGCACATCCTGTCTGCACCTCCACCTGTTTCCATACCTGCTCCGGCTATGATCTACACGGCGCCCCCGCCGACGGTTTTCCCGGCAACCACCGCACCTGCTCCAACTCATCCTCAAGCCACGGAGCTCCCTCCTTATCCGACTCTGCAGCCTCACGTCGGCCCCTCCTACCAGGTACCGCCCCCCATAAACACCACCTTCCACGAACCGGGCACTCCGACCCATGCGGCCCAATTCGCCTCACCAATGCACTTCTTCCCCGAGGCCGACGCCGAACAAGAGCGTAGGCTGAAGCGAATGGAGGAAACGATACGGGCCCTGCAAGCGAACGACGCTCGTCCCGACGCCCTTTACGGTAACTGTAGCCTATTCCCGGGCATGCGTCTGCCCCCGAAGTTCAAGGTTCCAGAGTTCAAGACCTATGAAGGCACGACGGATCCGCGCCACCACCTCCGCCATTACCGAGGGAAGATGCTGCAGTTTTGGGAATACGAGGAGTTCGTCATCCACTCCTTCCAGGATAGCCTGTCAGGATCGGCCCTCGATTGGTTCATGTCACTGAAGGCCGAAGACATCCCAACGTGGGAGGACCTCTCCCGGAAGTTCACCGACCAGTACCGGTATTGTGCAGAAACGCCCCCCACCCTGCTGGAGCTAAGCACGAAAGAAATGGCGCGGGGCCAAAGGTTTGAGGAGTATGCCGCCAAGTGGCGTGCCCAAGCCGCGAAGCACATTCCCCCGATCAGCGAAGCACAACAGATCCAACTGTTCCACTCCACGCTGAGAGGAGTGTACTATTCACACCTGTTGGCGCACACTTCATCGTTCTCCGACCTCATCGAGGCCGGGAAAAAGCTGGATTTAGGGATCAAGCTCGGAAGAATGGAGGACCCCGCCAACAAGGGAGAGGAGTCGTCAAAGAAGGCTCCCGCGACGCCGTCATCTTCCACCGGGAGGAGAGCGAAGGAGGTCTCGGTCAACGCCGTCAACACGGCACGTCAGGCGCCACAACAATATCCGGTGAATCTCACAACCGCACCGACCACCGCTCCCACCTACTTTCCCCCACCTCCGCAGCATCAACTTCAATCGATCTACTATTCGGCCCCGCCGATCCCACCGTCGACAACCTCACAGTCATATGACCACTTTACGCCCGCCCCCGCTCAACCCTCTCAACCCAGGCCCCCGGTGTCGAGAACTCCTCCACCGACGCAACAGAACCCCGCTTCGCAGGGTCAACAGGCCGGCGGTGCACCGAGCCGACCCCGCAAGCAATACTCGCCGCTGCCTGCTCCTCTCTCTCACATATATCGACAACTTTTGGCAGGAGATCAGATTCAACCGATATCCCCGGGTCCGAACTTCGACCCGTCCATCCAGGACCAATCCAAACGCTGCGAATACCATCAGGGCGCACCGGGGCACACCCTCGACAATTGTTGGAGGTTGAGGGACGAAATTCAGAGGAGGATCGACAGCAACCGACTCACTTTCAACGCCATCAGACCTCCAAACGTGCAAGCCAACCCCCTCCCGGACCATAGGCCGAATTCGGGACCATCCATCAACATGATCTCTGTATGCGTCTCGGAGAAGGACGAAGAAGCGCAAAGGAGCCCCCCTCCCTTTGTAATCAATTACACTCCCGAAGAACTCACGGTCGGGTTCACGGGACATGCGGCCTCACCGGTTCCATTCGTCGTTGACGTCCCCGCTCGGGAGCCGTATTCAGACAACAAGGTCCCCTGGGCCTACGAAGGAAGCATCGGGAGCGTTGAGCAGCAATTCAGTGTCATGGGGCTGACACGCTCGGGACGAGTATACGAGAACCCGACGGCCAAGGACAAAGGGAAAGCACCCGCTGTTGGAGACGGGGCGACTCCTGAAAGATCACCCTTCCCGTCCAAGAAGGTGACCGAGGAGGAAGCCGAAGCTTTCATGAAGATCGTGAAGGCGAGCGAATACAAGGTGGTCGAGCAAATGGCCAAATCCCCGGCCCACATCTCATTGCTTGCCCTCCTCCTCGGCTCGGAACCTCACCGAGAGGCCCTCCTCCGGGTACTGACCGCGGCGCAAGTGCCGAAGGAAACGCCCCCTAACAGGATAGAGGAGACGATCGGGTCCATCTTCTCCAACACTATCTCGTTCTCGGACGATGAACTCCCGTCCGAGGGTTGGTCACATTCACGGGCATTGCACATTGTCTGTAAGTGCAACAATTACATCATCGGCCGGGTCATGATTGACAACGGGTCCGCCCTCAATGTCTGCCCGGTGACCACCCTCAAACAGATGAACGTGGATCTTAACCGAGTCCGCCCAAGCAAGACGGCGGTCCGAGCCTTTGATGGCTCTCGCAGGGAGGTGAACGGGGAGATCGACCTCCTCATAGACGTTGGCCCGTGCTCGTTCAGCATCACGTTCCAGGTGCTCGACATCCCGAACGCGTTCAGCCTGTTGCTCGGGAGGCCTTGGATCCACTCGGCTGGCGCCGTCCCCTCTTCTCTGCACCAACGGCTAAAGTTCATCGTTGAAGAGAAGCTCATCACGGTGAAAGGGGAGGAGGATTACGCCATCTACAAGGAGACGGCGGTGCCTTACATCAGCGTTGGGGACGATGAAAACCTCCCGTTCCACTCGTTCGAGACCATCTCCGTCATCCGGGACTACGGAGAGAGCGGACCGTCCCGCGCCGATCGCATGATAGGGAAGTTTCTCCTGCGCAACAATTATATTCCCGGCACCGGCCTTGGGGCACGCGGACAAGGGATCAACCGCCCCATCGAGATCGAGGAATATAAACACAGGAGGGGACTCGGCTTTCGCCCCTCCTGTCATGAGATCATCGAGGCCCGCAAGGGCAACCACCTTCATCGCCTTGCCGCATACTACGGGAGACTCAACAGGGGCACTCCAGTCCCCCCATTATCTCGTTTCTTCCCCGGGCCTTCACGCATCATAGGAGGCACCCTTGACGGCCCTTCCTCAGACTCCGACGACACTTCTGCCACTCCGTCAGCCGTGTACGCCGTCACCGAGGAGATTCCTTCAGGGGTTCACATTCGCTTGGCGCAGGAAAATGAGGAGCTGGACAACTGGACTTCAGTCCCGCGCTACTCGGCTGTGATTGCCGATGTGTAAGGCTTATCTACGTATAAGATGTTCCCCGCGTGTCGGCATAGCCATGCGCCACACGACGGAAAAGGGGTTTCTATTATGGCTCTTTGTTCACAACATCAATGAAATCTCTCACGCTTTTTTTGAATTCCCTTGCATTCTTTCTCCCTCCTATTCTCCACCTCACAACACTATGAAATTTTCTAAGACGATTCTCTAAAATTTCCAGGCTCCACTCGAATCCAAATCCTCGACGCGTCGATTCGAACCCATTCGAAGAATGTCTCGGAGAGCCCGGACCCATATACTTCGGAGAAGGGCTCGACGAAGACAGTCTAGTGCCTGAGATGGAAGAGAGTTTGCGCCGCCTCGAGGATCGCCAACTCACCTCGCTTGAGCCGACAGAAGAGATCAATGTGGGTACTCAAGAGGAGCCCCGCATCCTAAAGATCGGTACAAGTCTCGACCCAACACAACGGGTCCGAATGATCGATTTCCTGACCATGTATCAAGAAGTTTTTGCTTGGTCCTACGCTGACATGCCGGGGCTAGACCCGTCAATAGTAAAGCACTTCCTCCCGCTAGACACCGAGAAGTTCCCGCCCAAGCGGCAACAATTGCGACGGCAACGGGCAAGCCTCCTTCTCCGCATCAAGGAGGAGGTCGTCAAACAGATCAACGCGGGCTTTCTCGAGGTCTGCAACTACTCCGAATGGGTGGCAAACATCGTGCCGGTGGAGAAGAAAGATGGAAGGGTTCGAGTCTGCGTCGACTATCGGGACCTCAATAAGGCCAGCCCCAAGGACAATTTTCCCTTGCCCCACATCGACATACTAGTTGACAATACGGCGCGCCACTCTCAGTTTTCTTTCATGGACGGCTTCTCCGGATACAATCAAATTCGGATGGCCGAGGAAGACAAGGTCAAGACGACATTCACTACCATGTGGGGGACCTTTTGTTATCGCGTCATGCCTTTCGGCCTGAAGAACGCCGGGGCAACTTATCAGAGGGCTATGGTCACGTTGTTCCACGACATGATGCACAAGGAGGTCGAAGTCTACGTCGACGACATGATTGCCAAGTCCAAAGTGGGAGAGGACCACCTCATTAACCTGAAGCGTCTCTTCGACCGCTTAAAGGAGTACAAGCTTCGGCTCAATCCGGCAAAATGCACGTTCGGCGCTCGATCGGGAAAATTACTAGGATTCGTGGTCAGCGAGCGCGGCATCGAAGTAGATCCCGATAAAGTCAAGGCGATCAAGGAGCTTCCTCCGCCATCTTCGGTCCGCGAAATACGAGGCTTCTTGGGGCGGCTGAATTACATCGCACGATTCATTGCGAACTTGACAGACAAATGCCAACCACTCTTTCGCTTGCTCCGCAAGAACGCGGCGATCGAATGGGACGAAGAATGTCAGAAGGCCTTTGACACCATCAAGGCATACCTGGTCCAACCGCCGGTATTGGTCCCGCCTACACCAGGCCGTCCCCTCGTACTCTACCTAACGGTGCGTCGTCAATCATTAGGATGCATGCTGGGACAGGAGGAGGAGTCCACGCACACGGAACGCGCGATCTACTATCTGAGCAAAAAGTTCACCGATGGAGAGTCAAATTATCCGGAAATCGAGAAGATGTGCTGTGCGTTGGTGTGGGTCATGCAAAGGCTCCGACAATACACGCTTTATCACACGGTCCGCTTGCTATCAAAGGCGGATCCCCTGAAATATTTGCTCGACAGTCCCTCCTCCACACGCAACCTCGCCAAATGGCGCTGTCAATTGACGGAATACGATATCGAGTACGTGTCCCGCACTTCGGTCAAGGGGCAAGCGATCGCGGATCATTTAGCAGAATTCCCAATTGAAGACCACACACCCATAAACCCCGACTTCCCGGATGAGGGAATCCTCCGAGTAGACGACGAGGGAGAGGAGCCGGGATGGAAGATGTATTTCGACGGTGCTGTCAATTCCACGGGATCAGGCATCGGCGCGGTACTGATATCCCCGGACGGGCGCTATTACCCGGTAGCGGCAAAGATCGACTTTCCCTGCACCAATAATGTGGCTGAGTACGAGGCATGTATCCTCGGCCTCCAAGCGGCGATTGATTTCAAAGTAAAAGAGCTCGAAGTGTTCGGTGACTCCATGCTCACTATCTTCCAGACGCTGGGGCAATGGAAGACGAAAGACGCGAAGCTAGTGCCGTATCACGAATACCTCGAGAAGTTAACCGAGAACTTCGAGGACGTCTCGTTCACCTACACTCCGCGCATGACAAATCAATTCGCGGACGCGCTTGCAACGCTCGCCTCCATGGTGAGCATCACGAAGGAGAACCTTATCGAGCCCCTCGAGATTGAGATAGCCGAAGGACCGGCGCACTGCAATTCGATTGGAGCATCCGAGGCGAAGCCGTGGTACGAAGACATCAAGAACCTTCTGCGAACCGGCCAATACCCCCCATTCGCCGACCGCCGCGATCGCAAGACTCTCAGACGCCTCGCGATACACTACTTCTTGAGCGGCGAGATACTCTACCGCCGTTCCTTCGACTCCACACTCCTCCGGTGCATCGACGAACACGAATCGCGGCGTCTCATGGAGGAAGTGCACGGGGGAAACTGTGGACCTCATATGAACGGTCTCATGCTCGCTAAGAAGATCATGCGCCTGGGCTATTATTGGTCCACCATGGAGACTGATTGTGTGAAGCATGTCAGACATTGTCACCGATGTCAAGTTTACGCCGATCAGATCAAAGCGCCGCCCAACGAATTGCGCCCCATGACGGCGCCATGGCCTTTTTCAATGTGGGGAATGGATGTGATCGGCCCGATCAACCCCAAAGCGTCCAACGGTCACATGTTCATTTTGGTGGCAATTGATTACTTTACCAAGTGGATCGAAGCCGTCACTCTTGCGTCAGTCACCGCAAAGGCCGTGGCCCGTTTTCTCAAACGCGACGTCATTGCCCGATACGGGGTCCCTGCGACAATCATCACAGACAACGCCAAGAACCTGAACAACAAGGTCATCGACGAGCTTTGTGCACAATTCAAAATCCGGCACCGCAATTCCACCCCGTACCGTCCCCAAATGAACGGTGCGGTGGAAGCGGCGAATAAGAACATCAAAAAGATCATCGAAAAAATGACGGTGAACTATAAGGATTGGCACGAGATGCTCCCCTATGCACTCTTGGCGTACCGTACGTCCATACGGACCTCAACCGGGGCCACCCCGTACTCACTAGTCTATGGCATGGAGGCCGTGCTCCCAATCGAAGTAGAGATCCCTTCCATGAGGATTCTTGCCGAGGCCGAGCTCGAAGAAGCGGAATGGGCAAAGCAGCGGTACGAACAGTTAAATTTCATTGATGAGAAGAGGCTGAAAGCGCTATGCCACGGACAGTGCTATCAACAAAGAATGGCTCGAGCCTTCAACGCAAGAGTCCGCCACCGCGATTTCAACCCCGGCGACCTCGTCTTAAGGAAAGTCCTACACGTCACGCCAGACTCTCGAGGGAAGTTCTCGTACAAATACGATGGCCCTTTTGTCGTCAAAGAGGTTTTCTCCGGAGGAGCGGTCATCTTGAGCGACATGGACGGCACTGAAAATGCCCTTCCTGTCAATGCTGACGCCATTAAGAAGTATTATCCGTGAACACTTGTATATTCTTTATCCTCCGGGCTCCGTGCCCCTTTCATTGTAAGACATTTCTATTTCCGTGGATGAGTTTCAATTCCCATCATCTGTCCAACACTAAGCTTTCTTGAGAGAAAAATAAGTTTTCCCGCTAGGTCGAAAACCTCTTTGAGGCGGCCTAGGCAAAAACTAGGGAACGAGTGGCACGACTTAAAATCCCGCAAAGGGGGGGTCGCGGCAAAAGGAGAGCATAAATCACTCCCTCGCTAGGTCGAAAACCTCTTTGAGGCGGCCTAGGCAAAAGTTAGAGGACTCGAGGGGTACGATCCCACCCAAACGTGGGGAATCGTAGCAAAAGGTGAGCATTCATGTGAGAGAAATTAAATAAAATACCCCGCTAGGCTGTTGCGCATCCCGCGGCCTAGGCAAAAGTTAGGGGGAAATGTCGGCTTGACCACGAAAGAAGAGCGACACTCTCCCTGTGGAGCTACACCGAGTAGTGGTTCGGCACTCCCCGACGCAAGCAAACTCTCTTCAATTCTCCGAGCTCGAGGCCCGCTTCGAAATGGGGGTCGAATCAACGTATCCTTGACTTGGAGGATCCCAGAAGATCCCTCCCATTACCTTTATGTACATAATTCTACGGGTTATCCGTCTCAGAAAAGCTATTCCTCAATAGGGACGCGGCCGCCCTCCAAATGGCCACCAATATCATGCCCCAACACATCTTTACATAGATTCCTTTACGCGTCGTAGTCTAGACGATTTCACGCGGCTGACATCCTTTTGTAGACTTCTCTTTTCCATGTACAGGTGCGATCAGGAACCCCAGGGGACGCTCCCCGCCGACGGACTCACGTTTGCCTCACGCGGCGAAACGTGTTCTCGAAGACTTGGAAATCGTCGAGGGATGCACCGCACCACCCCAACCAACAATGTTCAGAAAAGGACAAGTGTTAAGAGGTCATCATTAGTCGTCACGCACAGAGCAATCCGAATCCAACCGCCAAGCAAGCCGTATCACACAGCGCTCTACATGAATTCCAAATTTCAAATCCCTGTCTCGGGTCCATCCCGACTTTTAAATTCCAGTTCAGGTCTATCCTGGCCCCTCGGGTCCATCCCGACTTTTAAATTCCAGTTCAGGTCTATCCTGGCCCCTCGGGTCCATCCCGGCTTTAAAATTCCTGTTCAGGTCTATCCTGGCCCCTCGGGTCCGTCCCGGCTTTTAAATTCCAGTTCAGGTCTATCCTGGCCCCTCGGGTCCATCCCGGCTTTTAAATTCCAGTTCAGGTCTATCCTGGCCCCTCGGGTCCATCCCGGCTTTTAAATTTCTGTTCAGGTCTATCCTGGCCCCTCGGGTCCGTTCCGGCTTTTAAATTCCAGTTCAGGTCTATCCTGGCCCCTCGGGTCCGTCCCGGCTTTTAAATTCCAGTTCAGGTCTATCCTGGCCCCTCGGGTCCATCCCGGCTTTTAAATTTCTGTTCAGGTCTATCCTGGCCCCTCGGGTCCATCCCGGCTTTTAAATCCCAGTTCAGGTCTATCCTGGTCCCTCGGGTCCATCCCGGCTTTTAAATTTCTGTTCAGGTCTATCTTGGCCCCTCGGGTCCATCCCGGCTTTTAAATTCCTGTTCAGGTCTATCCTGGCCCCTCAGGTCCATCCCGGCTTTTAAATTCCAGTTCAGGTCTATCCTGGCCCCTCGGGTCCATCCCGGCTTTTAAATTCCTGTTCAGGTCTATCCTGGCCCCTCGGGTCCATCCCGGCGTTTAAATTCCATGTTCAGGTTTATCCTGCTTTCTTTCGGATCTATCCCGTTTTTCCTTCGGGTCCGTCCCAATCTCAACTTCCGGTGCAATGTCCCGACACGTCCAAGTAAGGTACGAGCAGCAGCGGGGAGGGAACGGTATCAGAACTGTAGCCGGGCCCAAAAAGGGGATGCTTATTATGGTCTTTGGCTACATCCTCTAACCGAGCATGCAACCAAAGAGGGGCAAGCTGTCAGCACCCCATTTTGGTCCACCGGCTTCCCACACGAGGATTCCCGACCGAAGCCCGGGACACTATTCATCGCCCGGCAATCAGAGGCAAATATGCGGGCACGGGGTCATGAGTAACAGGAGAAGAGCTAGGTCACTGAGAAAAGCAAAGGAAAGCTTTCGGAAGAACGAACGGACAAAGAACCCCGAAAACGGCAGAGCTGGCACTGTGGCACTATTCTTCACTGAGTCACCGAAGCACCGAAAGGTGTCCGATATGGGGGTTCAAAAATCCCCCTCAGTGCCAAAGTGACCAATGACGCGTCCGGGCGCATTTTCGGGACATCCTGCTTAAGCCGGGACACCCCGATCCCCCACCGACGCCTTTTCTGACATAGCTCCCGGGGTTCACTCCACCGACAAGCGAACGGCCCTTCAAAACGGGCCTACAGGCACCCAGGGACCACCAGGGCCGGGGAACAAGCTTCAGACAACCTTCCGGAACTCGACTCGATCTCCCGAAGTGCGTCTTAGTGGTCATGAACGTCTCCCAGCGAGCCTTCGGGAATTTCCACGGAAAACAGAGACCACGACGATCTCTGAGTACCTCACGATAATCCCCGGGCACCTCAAAGCATTCAGGGCACACTGAGAGAATCCCGATCGAAGTCCCTAGGCCTTCCCGGCCCAACGGTCCCCGACCGAGGACAACGGGCCAACGATCCCCCACGAGGCAAAAGGATCGCCAAAACGAATGCAAGAAGGCACAGAGATCAATCGGAGGTCAAGGGGTGTTAAATTCCACTCCGAACGTCAAAACAGGGCAAAATCGACTCCCGGGGCGCCATGTCGCCCGAACGCTCGTTCACACGACGTATGGCGATATTGGACTCATTCAAATCCTCGTAGTTCAAGCATTCCAAATCTTCAAATTAATTGGACATCGGAGATCGGATGCAAGCTCAATCAAGTCTCAAGCGTTTGCCGGCTTTTCTCCTAATCGGATGGTACCCACAGCCAAGCCAAGCCAAGCCATCAAGCCGCGGCTCAACCCCAAGCCACGGCTCAACCCTCGGCTCGGATTGGACAGCCCAAGCCGCGGCTCAAGCCTCTCCCCACCGTCGGCTCCAACAAGCTCCCCACCACACATTTTGAATTTTCCTCCCATCCATCACCTCCCTCCATCCATCCATCACTTCCCACCATCCATCCATCACACCCATCACCCCTCTTGCTTCCCCTACACTCTACAAGACACAAACCCCTCCCTAATCTTCCCTCCAATTTCGGCAGCCACATTAGGGTCCCCCTTAACCGCAATTAAATTCCCTCAATCAAGCCATTAGTCATCCCTTTATAAGCCCTTGCACCATTAGACTTATGACTTCTTGAATTTCACTCTCTCTCAAGCCAATCTCTCTCAAGAACTCTCTCAAACCTCAGCCCATCCCCTCACTCCGTCCACCCCGTGCCAAGGCCGAAACCGGCTAAAATCGCCGGAAAACCACCCGGTATTCCGGTAACCACCCGACCCCACTTAACCCAAAAATTCTCAAACTTCATAGCCTACATATTTCCTACCCCCTAAGTCCATTTCCGGACTTGGATTTTCGATTTGAGGTCCCCAAGACCCCGTTCCAGCCGAAATTGCAATCGGGTCCCGAGACCCTCACCGCGCGCACCAAACACTCACGGCGTGCCATTTCATCCCACGACCTCGGAGAGTCGTGCCATCACATTTAAAGGGTTCCTCACAACCCTCACCCTCTCTCGTGAAGAGGTGGTCACGATCCGAGGGCCGACCAACCGTGCACGACCTCCGTTTGGCCCATTTTCGCTAACCAGTTTTCTGTGTTTTCACTGGAACTTCTCTCATCATTTCCGACTTATTCAGGGTTCGGCACGCTCGGAGCTTTCCGTGCCCACCTAGATCTGCCTCTTAGGAGTCCAACGAGCCCGACCTTGCACCGTTCCGTGGTCGGAGCGAGCGTGCCAAGCCGTTTTCCCGCGGTTGCCGCAGCTGCGCCTACCCGGGTCGCCTACTGCCCTTCGCCCTAACCGAGTCTTCCGACTCTCAAAGACCACTTCCCCGACTCTTTTCCTCGTGCACGAGGCTAGGTAACATCCCTTTACAACTTAGAAGAGTTAGGACTTTCTATCTTTACTTGTATGAAGTGTTTATGCGTTTTAAAAGTCGGTGTGCATGCAAGATTTCATTTTTCTTTTAGATCCGAACTTGCCATGCATCCTCATGCAACGTACGTATTCCATCTTGTTATTCTACGTCTATATGATCGTGTAAACGTGCATGTATACGTGATGTGGTCCGAATCTAGGGGAATGAAACGGATATAGACTCGATGGAGCCACGGAACCTCCCGGCCGAGCCTCATAGGTGATGGGCCGTGAGCCTCCTTGGCTCCTTCGAGTCCATAACCGCTTCATTCTCTCGGATTAGACCATCTCCACGTTCGGGAAGGTCCTAACCGTGGCTAAGAGGTGTCTATCGAAGGGAATGGCTCGGAATCTAGGAGGGAGAGCCCTTAGATGGTTCGGTTATGTCTAAGGGGCTCACGGCCATACCCTTGCGATGGGTGACCCGTGAGGCTCCTTGGCCTAACCGAACCCCTAGGGCTCTTCTTTCTCCTTGATGCCGTGTATTTCCCATGTAATATCACTAAGACCGCCATGAAATAAATTAAGTTCATTCGTTAATTCCATAAATATGACTCGTTGTATGCTTTGTGTGTTTATTCATGTAAACCGTGATCGTGTTAGTCCCGATTTAGGGAAATATACATCTTTCTCATGTGCGGATTGTTTGATGCATGCAATGATCGGCTAGGAATGACACGAAAGACCCATCGAGATTCGAACCGGGTCAAGGAGTGTTCGGCCGATCACATTTGGGGATGGCCGAGCCCTCCTTCCATTCCTTGGAGTCTCGTTTGGTCTTTCCGTCCTTCCGAAGACGACCCTTGGAATTGTTTCTTTTTATCATATTCCCCTTTAATCATATTCTACATGATTATTATTTATTAGGCTTGCTAGATCCGGACGTCGCACGTCGGAACCGTAATTGCAACGTGAATCATTAATCACTGAAGGATTTCACAAATGGGAAAACGGGATGCGCATCATTCGGTTAACTAAGTCACATGGACTAAATAATCGGGTTAATTGATCCTTAATTGGTAAAACGCATCGATGATTTACGGAATGGCGTGAATGCCCTTTTCCAATAAAATTCACAATTTCAAAATACCGAGATGCGTAACACGAATAGAATTGATGTCTAGGGAATACTCACGTGCCGTGATGTCCGGGCCCAATTTGAGGCGGCCCGAGTCGGGGTACGAGAGTCCTCCTTAGACTCCTTCGTGCAACACGATCTCCAATTTGTATACGAACACCACGATTTTATCATCCAAGGGCATAATCGTCATTCCGTAATTCACCGATACCTTAGGTTTAGGGAGTTGGAAACACCTAGAACTATGAATGAAAAAGGGCAACCCGTTCGGGTACGAGTTTCATTCGTGTGGCCCATTTCGTTCGTCTTCGGTGTTTCCTTCTTCCTATTGTAGATTCAGTGGGGATCATTTTATTTCAGTTACAAGATACGAACAACCGGATTAATCATGTACTTGACTTAAATAAACATTAGATAATGGATAGGTGGAATATTAGATTCCAATCTGGAGTCAAAACACGAGTTTAGCTAATTCAGTGAAACTGCAGTGACACTTAATTGAATAAGAGTCATAAAACAAACACACACATGTAATCGGCTTAGAACCTTATCCTAGCCCGCCCTCTATGTTTGCCTAGGTTAGATGCATTGTTTGCCAATCAACCACGGGTAATAACTGATTAAGTCACGTACATTCGACTTAATACACCACTTGTCTGTATTCACCGACGATTGTCGGTTGTTGTCTGTATTGTGTCAGTTTTATCAGTTTTCTTCTGTTTTGTCTTCGCATATGATGATTTATCGCGATTCGGGCCCGAGCCCATAGGTTACGTGTTACACGGGGTCCGATGCCCCAAACTACCGAACACGAGGTCCAACGCCCTCCTAATTCACCGAGCGCGTGCAACCCGAGTGCGGAATGGGATCTAGCCTCGATTCACCGTCACACTCCGAATACGGCCTATGTGGAAGGCGGATTCGGATTGAGCGCGTGAAACGTGTTTAGATATCACCCGGGAGCTCGATTGGTCTGACGGTTACAGTGGGAACTAATCGGTTCTCCTGCAAACCACCGGTTCAATCGGACCCGACCCCCGGCTCCTTGAGCCCGCGTTGCCTTAATTTGTTTATCGGTTATTCAAACTACATGGTGAGCCGGAGCGGAATATTGACCCAATGCAAGCCGATCGGAATCCATTTATTTCATTCAGTTGTATTCTGTATTTATTCGAGCGTACATTGTGAGGATTTTATTTGTATATTCATTCGTGTACTTGTAAGGATTCCGATTGGTGGGCAGGAGGTCCGAGTGTCGAGTCGATTAAGTTGGTCTATCGTCGCCAAGGGATGAGCAAGTTTGAACAATCATGGTCTCGGTTCGCGCAGGGAATCGACCATCACGGTCCGAAGAACTGTAACGCTAAGATAGCGAACCGATCCCTTGACTCACAAGCCTACTTATCCTTCGGATTCTTGGCCCAACTCAATCGATTCATCGATTTTACGGTGTCAAAACGAGCGAGCCAAGTGCGATCTTAAATCACGCGGTAAATAAACAAAACGGCAAGCCTAGCAAGTTAGAGTACCGAAAGGGCGTGCGGGATATAGGCCCGCACGTAACAGAACCCCCGAATCCGGAATTCCGGTTCCGTACGACCATTGCCTTAGCATTTAGGTGTACCCCGTACCCCTAGACCCGGGTAACTTGCCGGCCCTCGACCTTCGGGTCGTAAAATGGCAAGTGGCGACTCCTTCTCACGTGCGTCCGTCGCGCGTCCCCGGGAAGGTGGACACTCCCAAGCCGCGTTTGCTTAGGCGCGCGCATACGTGCCCCGACGAGAGTAAATTCGGGTGCGCACAGTGAGAAGAGTGAAAAAGTGGCTGAAAAACAAAAAGAGAAAAAGAGTGATCTTGAGAGAAAAGAAAGTGGAGAGAATGTGAAAAACAAGAGTGAAAAGATGGAGAGTTCAGAAAAAAAGGAGAGGAAATTGAGTTTTTATGCAAAAGAAAGAGAGCTTAAGGGTGCTTATAAGGGTAATAGACTGATGATCTTGTTCTTGTACAAGGAGGTGTATCTTTCTATTTCTGACCTTGACTCTACTTTGCCTAGTGTTGCTATTTCTCTCTTGCAGGAATTCGAAGATGTCTTTCCCGAAGAAATGCCGTAGGGACTACCACCAATAAGAGGGATTGAGCATCAGATTGATCTTATTCCAGGAGCTCCAATTCTAAACCGACCGGCCTATCGAAGTAGTCCGGAAGAGGCTAAAGAACTTCAGAGGCAAGTTGAGGAGCTATTGGCCAAGGGACATGTTCGAGAAAGTATGAGCCCATGCGCTGTCCTTGTTCTGCTCGTTCCAAAGAAAGACGGGACTTGGAGAATGTGTGTCGATTGTAGAGCTGTGAACAAGATCACGGTAAAATATCGATTGTAGAGCTGTGAACTCAATCCAACGTGAAAATAGGCATGAGGGGTATTTATTTCGTGAAAATAGGCTATGTATTCCAAAGAGTTCCATGCGTGAATTACTTGTTAGGGAGTCTCATGGGGGAGGGTTGATGGGGCACTTTGGAGTTGCTAAGACCTTGGACATTCTGAAGGAGCACTTCTTTTGGCCCCACATGAAAAGAGATGTCGAGAGAATTTGTTCAGGTGCATCACATGTAAGAAGGCTAAATCGAAAATTCATCCACATGGACTTTACATGCCATTACCTGTTCCAAGTCACCCTTGGATTGATATCTCCATGGATTTTGTTTTGGGTCTACCTAGATCTAGGAATGGTCGAGATTCTATCTTTGTGGTTGTTGACCGATTTTCAAAAATGGTACACTTTATCCCTTGTCATAAAACTGATGATGCTACTCATGCGGCAAATCTTTTCTTTAGGGAAGTGGTGCGTTTACATGGAGTCCCTAAGACGATTGTGAGTGATAGGGATGCGAAATTTCTGAGTCATTTTTGGAGAGTTCTGTGCGCTAAGTTGGGAACAACTTTGTTGTTTTCTACTACCTGTCACCCACAAACAGATGGACAAACCGAGGTTGTCAATCGAACCTTGGGCACTTTGTTGCGCGCTGTGACTGGAAAGAATTTGAAAGCTTGGGAAGATTGCATTCCATTCGTTGAATTTGCATATAATAGGACTGTGCATTCTTCTACAAAGTTTTCACCATTTGAGGTTGTTTATGGTTTTAATCCACTAACTCCATTGGACTTGATTCCTTTACCTGTAAATGAGCTTTCTAATCTTGATGGAAAGAAAAAGGCAGAGTTGGTGAAGCAGATTCATGAAGAGGCACGGCAAAACATTTTGAAGAAGAATGAACAAGCAGCAACCCGAGCCAACAAAGGAAGGAAGCGGGTCACTTTTCAACCTGGAGATTGGGTTTGGGTTCACTTAAGGAAGGAGAGATTTCCGAGCCTGAGGAATTCCAAGTTGAATCCACGCGGAGATGGACCATTTCAAGTTCTGGATAAGATCAATGACAATGCTTATAAGATTGATCTTCCAGGTGAGTATCAAGTAAGTTCGACTTTTAATGTTTCTGATCTTTCTCCCTTTGACGCAGGTTCAGATTCGAGGACGAATCCTTTTGAAGAGAGGGGGAATGATACGACTCGGGGTCAAACCGACGAGCATAGGTCGGAAGGACTTCGTGATGAGGATCGTGGGCACGATGATGGGGCTGAAGCACACGAGCTCGGAAGTGGGATTCGTGAAGAGGGAGCTGATGCACAAGATCTCGGAGGCTTACATGTTTCGAGTGGACCAATCACACGAGCGAAGGCAAGACAGATCCAGCAAGCTGTGGAGAGCTCATTTGCGGGTTTCTTGGTCCAAGAGGAGACTAATTCGAATTGGTCTCTAAAGGGCCTTACCCAATTAACTTGTCTTGAGATGGTCAATAGCCCATCTAAGATTAGAGTAGACGCATAAGGAAAGCCAAGAGATGCTGAATAAGGAATAAAAAGACTGCCAAATATTCTAGGGGGCCTTTATTTAGTTTCCTCTATTAATTCCGGTTTTAGGAAACTAAAGATATTCCAGTTGCCAAGTTTATTAGTTTCCAGATTCTCCTAGGCTTCTATAAAGGAGGCTGAATAGCTGATTAGAGGTACTTTCAGGCTACACTGGTGAGAATTTTCCTCTATGTTGTTCTTCGGCAACCTTCCGTGATTGCAAGCATGGATGCTTGTAATTCTCGGCTATTTATAATATTGGTTCTTGGTTTTCTGTAACCATCGGGTCAATATTCCATTCCTTTATGATATTGGTTCTTGGTTTTCTATAACCATCGGGTCAATATTCCATCCCTCTTAATCACTAATGGCGATTCGGGTTCAATTTCCAGTCTTTGTTGTCGGGTCTTGCGGCAGGTCTCGTTGGGTTCGCATCATTTGGTATCAGAGCCTAAGTTCCAAATCGAGGTTTCATCTATCCTTGTTCTTTTCTTTTTCTTCATTCTAGAATCTTTAGATATAGCTTTCATTTCTATCCTTTCCATTAATCTTGTCTGATCTGATCTTAGCTGTCTAAATCGTCAAAAAAAAAAGAAGAAAGAAAAAGTGCAAAAAAAAAGAAAAAAAAAGGAGTTATCATTGGGTGTTGTTCGTAGCACCGTTTGCTGTCTTCGTGGGCGAAGAATTTATTGCACAATTTGTTGTCTTTGTGTTCTAATCGTCTTGGCGTTAAGTTGACCTGTCATAGTAGCACTTCCGTACGCAGTGTCTTCTATCAATCCATAAACTACGTCGTTAGGTCAGATTGCGTCATATCATTTTCTGTGGATCTAATATTATAAGTTGTTCGGGTTGAACTCGTTTTCCGCCTTGCGATCGGATTGATTAGTTGCCCTAGAACTTTGAAGAGGAAATAAAGAGAGGAAAAAGGCAAGAGTGTGTGAGAACATCAGAGGATAAAAGCCTATTTTGAGTGAAAACACGAGTGTTTTGAGTGGCATCTCGCTGAGTGTAAACACGTGAGGGAGCGCGTGAGGATCCTATAATTGCATATTTTATCATGTCACACGAAAATAGTGGAGACGACAGAGGACCTGATTTGAACATGACGTTACGAGCCATGCAACAACAGTTTGAGCGCATGAACATGGTTTTCGGTGAATTCCGAGAAAGGTTGGATAGGCAAGACGAACGGTTGGAACGGCTTCAACCTGCGCCCGTGCCACAGATTAGGAGACCCCACCGACAACCATCTGTTGATACTCTTGATGAAGAAGCATATGATGAAGAAGAGGAAGTGGCCTCCGATGACACTTGGGGGAGAGGTAGAGGAAGAGGAAGCAGACCAAGGCATTTCGTTCGTAGGGAGCACCGGAGGAGAGACGCCGTGGACCATAACACAGGTTCGATTAAGCTGATCATACCTCCATTCCAAGGTAAAAACGACCCCGATGTTTACATTGAATGGGAGAGGAAGGTTGAGCTTGGGTTTCATTGTCATAATTATTCAGAGGAAAAGAAAGTTAAATTGGCTGCAGTTGCTTTCACCGATTATGCCATTGTTTGGTGGGACCAATTAACTGTGAGTAGACGCAGGAATCGTGAGCCTCGTATTGATACTTGGGAGGAAATGAAAGCAGTAATGAGAAGAAGGTTTGTTCCTTCCCATTATTATCGGGACTTGCACTTGAAGTTACAAAGTCTGAAGCAAGGTTCCAAGTCGGTGGAGGATTATTACAAGGAGATGGAAATAGCCATGATACGTGCTAATGTTGAGGAGGACCGAGAAGCAACCATGGCTCGATTCATCTGTGGCCATAATCGGGAGATTGCCAATGTAGTTGAGCTGCAACATTACGTGGAGATTGACGACGTGGTACACATGGCCATGAAGGTTGAGAGGCAGCTCAAGAGAGGGGGTCGAACATCTTCAAAGGTAGAAGCTTCTGGTTCAGCGTCTTGGAGATCGAAGTGGGGTTCTTCTACGAAACCGGACGAGAAGACTGATTATAAGCCAAAGGGAGACACCTACAAGACCCAAGCCAACAACAAGGATAAGGGTAAAACTTTTTCTGAACCTCAAAGAAATCGTGATATCAAATGTTTTCGTTGTTTGGGCTCAGGTCACATTGCTTCCCAATGTCCAAACAAGCGGACCATGATTATGATGGAGAGTGGGGATATCGAGACTGAAGAAGAAGAAGATAGTGATTCCATGCATCCACTCGAAGATGCTAGTGACGTCGAGCATGCGGTTGAAGGTCAAGCCTTAGTTATCATGCGAGCCCTACATGTTCAAGTTAGAGAGGATGGTGATGAGGTGCAAAAGGAGAATATCTTCTACACTCTTTGCCATGTGAAGGATCGTGTGTGTGGGTTGATTATTGACGGAGGAAGTTGCGTGAACGTGGCCAGCAAGTTGATGGTAGACGAGCTCGGTTTGCATACCCAAAAACATCACAAGCCGTACAAACTCCGGTGGCTGAATGAATGCGGTGAAGTGAAGGTAAATAAACAGGTTCTTGTGTCCTTCTGTATTGGAAAGTACCGGGATGAGGTTCTTTGTGATGTTGTACCAATGAGTGCTAGCCATATGCTGCTCGGGAGACCATGGCAGTTCGACAGGAGAGTGATACATGATGGGTATAGGAACCGATATTCATTTGTAAAGGACGGGAAGAAAGTAACACTTGCACCCTTGACATCGACTCAAGTGTTTAAGGATCAGATTCGATTTAAAAGGTCTCTTAGTGAGAAGAGTGAAAAAGTGGCTGAAAAACAAAAAGAGAAAGAGAGTGATCTTGAGAGAAAAGAAAGTGGAGAGAATGTGAAAAACAAGAGTGAAAAGATGGAGAGTTCAGAAAAAAGGAGAGAAAATTGAGTTTTTATGCAAAAGAAAGAGAGCTTAAGGGTGCTTATAAGGGTAATAGACCGATGATCTTGTTCTTGTACAAGGAGGTGTATCTTTCTATTTCTGACCTTGACTCTACTTTGCCTAGTGTTGCTATTTCTCTCTTGCAGGAATTCGAAGATGTCTTTCCCGAAGAAATGCCGCAGGGACTACCACCAATAAGAGGGATTGAGCATCAGATTGATCTTATTCCAGGAGCTCCTATTCCAAACCGACCGGCCTATCGAAGTAGTCCGGAAGAGGCTAAAGAACTTCAGAGGCAAGTTGAGGAGCTATTGGCCAAGGGACATGTTCGAGAAAGTATGAGCCCATGCGCTGTCCTTGTTCTGCTCGTTCCAAAGAAAGACGGGACTTGGAGAATGTGTGTCGATTGTAGAGCTGTGAACAAGATCACGGTAAGATATCGATTGTAGAGCTGTGAACTCAATCCAACGTGAAAATAGGCATGAGGGGTATTTATTTCGTGAAAATAGGCTATGTATTCCAAAGAGTTCCATGCGTGAATTACTTGTTAGGGAGTCTCATGGGGGAGGGTTGATGGGGCACTTTGGAGTTGCTAAGACCTTGGACATTCTGAAGGAGCACTTCTTTTGGCCTCACATGAAAAGAGATGTCGAGAGAATTTGTTCAGGTGCATCACATGTAAGAAGGCTAAATCGAAAATTCATCCACATGGACTTTACATGCCATTACCTGTTCCAAGTCACCCTTGGATTGATATCTCCATGGATTTTGTTTTGGGTCTACCTAGATCTAGGAATGGTCGAGATTCTATCTTTGTGGTTGTTGACCGATTTTCAAAAATGGTACACTTTATCCCTTGTCATAAAACTGATGATGCTACTCATGCGGCAAATCTTTTCTTTAGGGAAGTGGTGCGTTTACATGGAGTCCCTAAGACGATTGTGAGTGATAGGGATGCGAAATTTCTGAGTCATTTTTGGAGAGTTCTGTGCGCTAAGTTGGGAACAACTTTGTTGTTTTCTACTACCTGTCACCCACAAACAGATGGACAAACCGAGGTTGTCAATCGAACCTTGGGCACTTTGTTGCGCGCTGTGACTGGAAAGAATTTGAAAGCTTGGGAAGATTGCATTCCATTCGTTGAATTTGCATATAATAGGACTGTGCATTCTTCTACAAAGTTTTCACCATTTGAGGTTGTTTATGGTTTTAATCCACTAACTCCATTGGACTTGATTCCTTTACCTGTAAATGAGCTTTCTAATCTTGATGGAAAGAAAAAGGCAGAGTTGGTGAAGCAGATTCATGAAGAGGCACGGCAAAACATTTTGAAGAAGAATGAACAAGCAGCAACCCGAACCAACAAAGGAAGGAAGCGGGTCACTTTTCAACCTGGAGATTGGGTTTGGGTTCACTTAAGGAAGGAGAGATTTCCGAGCCTGAGGAATTCCAAGTTGAATCCACGCGGAGATGGACCATTTCAAGTTCTGGATAAGATCAATGACAATGCTTATAAGATTGATCTTCCAGGTGAGTATCAAGTAAGTTCGACTTTTAATGTTTCTGATCTTTCTCCCTTTGACGCAGGTTCAGATTCGAGGACGAATCCTTTTGAAGAGAGGGGGAATGATACGACTCGGGGTCAAACCGACGAGCATAGGTCGGAAGGACTTCGTGATGAGGATCGTGGGCACGATGATGGGGCTGAAGCACACGAGCTCGGAAGTGGGATTCGTGAAGAGGGAGCTGATGCACAAGATCTCGGAGGCTTACATGTTTCGAGTGGACCAATCACACGAGCGAAGGCAAGACAGATCCAGCAAGCTGTGGAGAGCTCATTTGCGGGTTTCTTGGGCCAAGAGGAGACTAATTCGAATTGGTCTCTAAAGGGCCTTACCCAATTAACTTGTCTTGAGATGGTCAATAGCCCATCTAAGATTAGAGTAGACGCATAAGGAAAGCCAAGAGATGCTGAATAAGGAATAAAAAGACTGCCAAATATTCTAGGGGGCCTTTATTTAGTTTCCTCTATTAATTCCGGTTTTAGGAAACTAAAGATATTCCAGTTGCCAAGTTTATTAGTTTCCAGATTCTCGTAGGCTTATATAAAGGAGGCTGAATAGCTGATTAGAGGTACTTTCAGGCTACACTGGTGAGAATTTTCCTCTATGTTGTTCTTCGGCAACCTTCCGTGATTGCAAGCATGGATGCTTGTAATTCTCGGCTATTTATAATATTGGTTCTTGGTTTTCTGTAACCATCGGGTCAATATTCCATTCCTTTATGATATTGGTTCTTGGTTTTCTATAACCATCGGGTCAATATTCCATCCCTCTTAATCTCTAATGGCGATTCGGGTTCGATTTCCAGTCTTTGTTGTCGGGTCTTGCGGCAGGTCTCGTGGGGTTCGCATCATTTGGTATCAGAGCCTAAGTTCCAAATCGAGGTTTCATCTATCCTTGTTCTTTTCTTTTTCTTCATTCTAGAATCTTTAGATATAGCTTTCATTTCTATCCTTTCCATTAATCTTGTCTGATCTGATCTTAGCTGTCTAAATCGTCAAAAAAAAAGAAGAAAGAAAAAGTGCAAAAAAAAAAGAAAAAAAAAGGAGTTATCATTGGGTGTTGTTCGTAGCACCATTTGCTGTCTTCGTGGGCGAAGAATTTATTGCACAATTTGTTGTCTTTGTGTTCTAATCGTCTTGGCGTTAAGTTGACCTGTCATAGTAGCACTTCCGTACGCAGTGTCTTCTATCAATCCATAAACTACGTCGTTAGGTCAGATTACGTCATATCATTTTCTGTGGATCTAATATTATAAGTTGTTCGGGTTGGACTCGTTTTCCGCCTTGCGATCGGATTGATTAGTTGCCCTAGAACTTTGAAGAGGAAATAAAGAGAGGAAAAAGGCAAGAGTGTGTGAGAACATCAGAGGATAAAAGCCTATTTTGAGTGAAAACACGAGTGTTTTGAGTGGCATCTCGCTGAGTGTAAACACGTGAGGGAGCGCGTGAGGATCCTATAATTGCATATTTTATCATGTCACACGAAAATAGTGGAGACGACAGAGGACCTGATTTGAACATGACGTTACGAGCCATGCAACAACAGTTTGAGCGCATGAACATGGTTTTCGGTGAATTCCGAGAAAGGTTGGATAGGCAAGACGAACGGTTGGAACGGCTTCAACCTGCGCCCGTGCCACAGATTAGGAGACCCCACCGACAACCATCCGTTGATACTCTTGATGAAGAAGCATATGATGAAGAAGAGGAAGTGGCCTCCGATGACACTTTGGGGAGAGGTAGAGGAAGAGGAAGCAGACCAATGCATTTCGTTCGTAGGGAGCACCGGAGGAGAGACGCCGTGGACCATAACACAGGTTCGATTAAGTTGATCATACCTCCATTCCAAGGTAAAAACGACCCCGATGTTTACATTGAATAGGAGAGGAAGGTTGAGCTTGTGTTTCATTGTCATAATTATTCAGAGGAAAAGAAAGTTAAATTGGCTGCAGTTGCTTTCACCGATTATGCCATTGTTTGGTGGGACCAATTAACTGTGAGTAGACGCAGGAATCGTGAGCCTCGTATTGATACTTGGGAGGAAATGAAAGCAGTAATGAGAAGAAGGTTTGTTCCTTCCCATTATTATCGGGACTTGCACTTGAAGTTGCAAAGTCTGAAGCAAGGTTCCAAGTCGGTGGAGGATTATTACAAGGAGATGGAAATAGCCATGATACGTGCTAATGTTGAGGAGGACCGAGAAGCAACCATGGCTCGATTCATCTGTGGCCATAATCGGGAGATTACCAATGTAGTTGAGCTGCAACATTACGTGGAGATTGAAGACGTGGTACACATGGCCATGAAGGTTGAGAGGCAGCTCAAGAGAGGGGGTCGAACATCTTCAAAGGTAGAAGCTTCTGGTTCAGCGTCTTGGAGATCGAAGTGGGGTTCTTCTACGAAACCGGACGAGAAGACTGATTATAAGCCAAAGGGAGACACCTACAAGACCCAAGCCAACAACAAGGATAAGGGTAAAACGTTTTCTGAACCTCAAAGAAATTGTGATATCAAATGTTTTCGTTGTTTGGGCTCAGGTCACATTGCTTCCCAATGTCCAAACAAGCGGACCATGATTATGATGGAGAGTGGGGATATCGAGACTGAAGAAGAAGAAGATAGTGATTCCATGCATCCACTCGAATATGCTAGTGACGTCGAGCATGCGGTTGAAGGTTAAGCCTTAGTTATCATGCGAGCCCTACATGTTCAAGTCAGAGAGGATGGTGATGAGGTGCAAAGGGAGAATATCTTCTACACTCGTTGCCATGTGAAGGATCGTGTGTGTGGGTTGATTATTGACGGAGGAAGTTGCGTGAACGTGGCCAGCAAGTTGATGGTAGACGAGCTCGGTTTGCATACCCAAAAACATCACAAGCCGTACAAACTCCGGTGGCTGAATGAATGCGGTGAAGTGAAGGTAAATAAACAGGTTCTTGTGTCCTTCCGTATTGGAAAGTACCGGGATGAGGTTCTTTGTGATGTTGTACCAATGAGTGCTAGCCATATGCTGCTCGGGAGACCATGGCAGTTCGACAGGAGAGTGATACATGATGGGTATAGGAACCGATATTCATTTGTAAAGGACGGGAAGAAAGTAGCACTTGCACCCTTGACATCGACTCAAGTGTTTCAGGATCAGATTCGATTTAAAAGGTCTCTTAGTGAGAAGAGTGAAAAAGTGGCTGAAAAGCAAAAAGAGAAAGAGAGTGATCTTGAGAGAAAAGAAAGTGGAGAGAATGTGAAAAACAAGAGTGAAAAGATGGAGAGTTCAGAAAAAAAGGAGAGGAAATTGAGTTTTTATGCAAAAGAAAGAGAGCTTAAGGGTGCTTATAAGGGTAATAGACCGATGATCTTGTTCTTGTACAAGGAGGTGTATCTTTCTATTTCTGACCTTGACTCTACTTTGCCTAGTGTTGCTATTTCTCTCTTGCAGGAATTCGAAGATGTCTTTCCCGAAGAAATGCCGCAGGGACTACCACCAATAAGAGGGATTGGGCATCAGATTGATCTTATTCCAGGAGCTCCTATTCCAAACCGACCGGCCTATCGAAGTAGTCCGGAAGAGGCTAAAGAACTTCAGAGGCAAGTTGAGGAGCTATTGGCCAAGGGACATGTTCGAGAAAGTATGAGCCCATGCGCTGTCCTTGTTCTGCTCGTTCCAAAGAAAGACGGGACTTGGAGAATGTGTGTCGATTGTAGAGCTGTGAACAAGATCACGGTAAAATATCGATTGTAGAGCTGTGAACTCAATCCAACGTGAAAATAGGCATGAGGGGTATTTATTTCGTGAAAATAGGCTATGTATTCCAAAGAGTTCCATGCGTGAATTACTTGTTAGGGAGTCTCATGGGGGAGGGTTGATGGGGCACTTTGGAGTTGCTAAGACCTTGGACATTCTGAAGGAGCACTTCTTTTGGCCTCACATGAAAAGAGATGTCGAGAGAATTTGTTCAGGTGCATCACATGTAAGAAGGCTAAATCGAAAATTCATCCACATGGACTTTACATGCCATTACCTGTTCCAAGTCACCCTTGGATTGATATCTCCATGGATTTTGTTTTGGGTCTACCTAGATCTAGGAAAGGTCGAGATTCTATCTTTGTGGTTGTTGACCGATTTTCAAAAATGGTACACTTTATCCCTTGTCATAAAACTGATGATGCTACTCATGCGGCAAATCTTTTCTTTAGGGAAGTGGTGCGTTTACATGGAGTCCCTAAGACGATTGTGAGTGATAGGGATGCGAAATTTCTGAGTCATTTTTGGAGAGTTCTGTGCGCTAAGTTGGGAACAACTTTGTTGTTTTCTACTACCTGTCACCCACAAACAGATGGACAAACCGAGGTTGTCAATCGAACCTTGGGCACTTTGTTGCGCGCTGTGACTGGAAAGAATTTGAAAGCTTGGGAAGATTGCATTCCATTCGTTGAATTTGCATATAATAGGACTGTGCATTCTTCTACAAAGTTTTCACCATTTGAGGTTGTTTATGGTTTTAATCCACTAACTCCATTGGACTTGATTCCTTTACCTGTAAATGAGCTTTCTAATCTTGATGGAAAGAAAAAGGCAGAGTTGGTGAAGCAGATTCATGAATAGGCACGGCAAAACATTTTGAAGAAGAATGAACAAGCAGCAACCCGAGCCAACAAAGGAAGGAAGCGGGTCACTTTTCAACCTGGAGATTGGGTTTGGGTTCACTTAAGGAAGGAGAGATTTCTGAGCCTGAGAAATTCCAAGTTGAATCCACGCGGAGATGGACCATTTCAAGTTCTGGATAAGATCAATGACAATGCTTATAAGATTGATCTTCCAGGTGAGTATCAAGTAAGTTCGACTTTTAATGTTTCTGATCTTTCTCCCTTTGACGCAGGTTCAGATTCGAGGACGAATCCTTTTGAAGAGAGGGGGAATGATACGACTCGGGGTCAAACCGACGAGCATAGGTCGGAAGGACTTCGTGATGAGGATCGTGGGCACGATGATGGGGCTGAAGCACACGAGCTCGGAAGTGGGATTCGTGAAGAGGGAGCTGATGCACAAGATCTCGGAGGCTTACATGTTTCGAGTGGACCAATCACACGAGCGAAGGCAAGACAGATCCAGCAAGCTGTGGAGAGCTCATTTGCGGGTTTCTTGGGCCAAGAGGAGACTAATTCGAATTGGTCTCTAAAGGGCCTTACCCAATTAACTTGTCTTGAGATGGTCAATAGCCCATCTAAGATTAGATTAGACGCATAAGGAAAGCCAAGAGATGCTGAATAAGGAATAAAAAGACTGCCAAATATTCTAGGGGGCCTTTATTTAGTTTCCTCTATTAATTCCGGTTTTAGGAAACTAAAGATATTCCAGTTGCCAAGTTTATTAGTTTCCAGATTCTCGTAGGCTTATATAAAGGAGGCTGAATAGCTGATTAGAGGTACTTTCAGGCTACACTGGTGAGAATTTTCCTCTATGTTGTTCTTCGGCAACCTTCCGTGATTGCAAGCATGGATGCTTGTAATTCTCGGCTATTTATAATATTGGTTCTTGGTTTTCTGTAACCATCGGGTCAATATTCCATTCCTTTATGATATTGGTTCTTGGTTTTCTATAACCATCGGGTCAATATTCCATCCCTCTTAATCTCTAATGGCGATTCGGGTTCGATTTCCAGTCTTTGTTGTCGGGTCTTGCGGCAGGTCTCGTGGGGTTCGCATCATTTGGTATCAGAGCCTAAGTTCCAAATCGAGGTTTCATCTATCCTTGTTCTTTTCTTTTTCTTCATTCTAGAATCTTTAGATATAGCTTTCATTTCTATCCTTTCCATTAATCGTGTCTGATCTGATCTTAGCTGTCTAAATCGTCAAAAAAAAAAAGAAGAAAGAAAAAGTGCAAAAAAAAAAGAAAAAAAAGGAGTTATCATTGGGTGTTGTTCGTAGCACCATTTGCTGTCTTCGTGGGCGAAGAATTTATTGCACAATTTGTTGTCTTTGTGTTCTAATCGTCTTGGCGTTAAGTTGACCTGTCATAGTAGCACTTCCGTACGCAGTGTCTTCTATCAATCCATAAACTACGTCGTTGGGTCAGATTGTGTCATATCATTTTCTGTGGATCTAATATTATAAGTTGTTCGGGTTGAACTCGTCTTCCGCCTTGCGATCGGATTGATTAGTTGCCCTAGAACTTTGAAGAGGAAATAAAGAGAGGAAAAAGGCAAGAGTGTGTGAGAACATCAGAGGATAAAAGCCTATTTTGAGTGAAAACACGAGTGTTTTGAGTGGCATCTCGCTGAGTGTAAACACGTGAGGGAGCGCGTGAGGATCCTATAATTGCATATTTTATCATGTCACACGAAAATAGTGGAGACGACAGAGGACCTGATTTGAACATGACGTTACGAGCCATGCAACAACAGTTTGAGCGCATGAACATGGTTTTCGGTGAATTCCGAGAAAGGTTGGATAGGCAAGACGAACGGTTGGAACGGCTTCAACCTGCGCCCGTGCCACGGATTAGGAGACCCCACCGACAACCATCTGTTGATACTCTTGATGAAGAAGCATATGATGAAGAAGAGGAAGTGGCCTCCGATGACACTTGGGGGAGAGGTAGAGGAAGAGGAGGCAGACCAAGGCATTTCGTTCGTAGGGAGCACCGGAGGAGAGACGCCGTGGACCATAACACAGGTTCGATTAAGCTGATCATACCTCCATTCCAAGGTAAAAACGACCCCGATGTTTACATTGAATGGGAGAGGAAGGTTGAGCTTGTGTTTCATTGTCATAATTATTCAGAGGAAAAGAAAGTTAAATTGGCTGCAGTTGCTTTCACCGATTATGCCATTGTTTGGTGGGACCAATTAACTGTGAGTAGACGCAGGAATCGTGAGCCTCGTATTGATACTTGGGAGGAAATGAAAGCAGTAATGAGAAGAAGGTTTGTTCCTTCCCATTATTATCGGGACTTGCACTTGAAGTTGCAAAGTCTGAAGCAAGGTTCCAAGTCGGTGGAGGATTATTACAAGGAGATGGAAATAGCCATGATACGTGCTAATGTTGAGGAGGACCGAGAAGCAACCATGGCTCGATTCATCTGTGGCCATAATCGGGAGATTGCCAATGTAGTTGAGCTGCAACATTACGTGGAGATTGACGACGTGGTACACATGGCCATGAAGGTTGAGAGGCAGCTCAAGAGAGGGGGTCGAACATCTTCAAAGGTAGAAGCTTCTGGTTCAGCGTCTTGGAGATCGAAGTGGGGTTCTTCTACGAAACCGGACGAGAAGACTGATTATAAGCCAAAGGGAGACACCTACAAGACCCAAGCCAACAACAAGGATAAGAGTAAAACTTTTTCTGAACCTCAAAGAAATCGTGATATCAAATGTTTTCGTTGTTTGGGCTCAGGTCACATTGCTTCCCAATGTCCAAACAAGCGGACCATGATTATGATGGAGAGTGGGGATATCGAGACTGAAGAAGAAGAAGATAGTGATTCCATGCATCCACTCGAAGATGCTAGTGACGTCGAGCGTGCGGTTGAAGGTCAAGCCTTCGTTATCATGCGAGCCCTACATGTTCAAGTTAGAGAGGATGGTGATGAGGTGCAAAGGGAGAATATCTTCTACACTCGTTGCCATGTGAAGGATCGTGTGTGTGGGTTGATTATTGACGGAGGAAGTTGCGTGAACGTGGCCAGCAAGTTGATGGTAGACGAGCTCGGTTTGCATACCCAAAAACATCACAAGCCGTACAAACTCCGGTGGCTGAATGAATGCGGTGAAGTGAAGGTAAATAAACAGGTTCTTGTGTCCTTCTGTATTGGAAAGTACCGGGATGAGGTTCTTTGTGATGTTGTACCAATGAGTGCTAGCCATATGCTGCTCGGGAGACCATGGCAGTTCGACAGGAGAGTGATACATGATGGGTATAGGAACCGATATTCATTTGTAAAGGACGGGAAGAAAGTAACACTTGCACGCTTGACATCGACTCAAGTGTTTGAGGATCAGATTCGATTTAAAAGGTCTCTTAGAGAAGATAGGAATCGGGAAGACAAGAACTTAGGTAGTATTAAGATGAAATTCCCATCGTTCCAAAGAAAGAGTGATCCCGATGACATGCCCCCATTGGAGGACGTTCCCGAGGAGAAATATTTAGCTCCAGATGCATTAACATTGGTGGCAAGGAGAGCATTGAGCTTGCAAATAAAAGGAGTTGAAGAAATACAGCGGGAGAACATCTTTCACACTAGGTGCTACATCAAAGACAAGGTATGTAGTGTGATTATAGATGATGGTAGTTGTACTAATGTCGCAAGCATAACAATGGTGGAAAAATTGGGACTACCCATGCTGAAGCACCCCAAGCCATACAAATTGCAATGGTTAAATGATAGTGGTGAAATAAGGGTGGACAAGCAAGTGTTAGTTGCATTTCGAATCGGTAAATACGAAGATGAAGTGTTGTGTGATGTAATACCGATGCAAGCGGGACATTTGTTGCTTGGACGTCCATGGCAATTTGATAGGCGTGTGAAGCATGATGGCTTTACGAACAAATACTCCTTTGTACTTAATCAACGATCAATCACTCTTGTACCATTGATTCCGCAGCAAGTACATGAGGATCAAGTGAGATTGCAAAAAGAGAGTGATCAAAAGAAAGAGAGTGAACAGAAGAAAACGAGGGAAAATCAGAGAGAGGCCGAGAAAAATGAGAGAGAAAAAGAAAATCAAAATTCGGCCATTGAGAGAAAATCAGAGAGAAAACAAAAGAATTTTTATGCAAACATGGGAGAAATTAGGCAAGCAATGTTTTTAAATCTGCCGATGATTGTACTTTTGTACAAAGAGGCATTTTTCAATACTAACGAACTTGATATCTCTCTTCCTAGTTCTGTTGTTTCTCTTTTGCAGGAGTATGAGGATGTCTTTCCCGAGGAAACACCACATGGCTTACCTCCAATCTGTGGGATTGAACATCAAATTGATTTTGTTCCCGGTGCGACAATTCCAAACCGACCAGCTTATAGGAGCAATCTTGAGGAGACAAAGGAGCTTCAACGGCAGGTAAGTGAGTTGTTGGAGAAAGGGTACGTGAGGGAAAGCATGAGTCCATGCGCCGTTCCAATTAAACTTGTACCTAAGAAGGATGGGACGTGGAGAATGTGCGTTGATTGCCGAGCAATCAACAGCGTAACGGTAAAGTATCGTCATCCTATTCCTCGCTTAGATGATATGTTAGATGAGCTACATGGTTCTTGTGTATTTTCTAAAATTGATTTAAAGAGTGGTTATCATCAGATTAGAATGAAAGAAGGAGATGAATGGAAAACTGCCTTTAAAACAAAATACGATTTGTACGAATGGTTAGTTATGCCTTTTGGTTTGACTAATGCTCCAAGCACTTTTATGAGACTTATGAATCATGTTTTGCGTGCATTTATAGGTAGATTTGTGGTTGTCTACTTTGATGATATACTAGTTTACAGCAAAAACTTAGATGATCATAAGGTACATTTGAAATCTGTCTTAGATGTGCTTAGGAAGGAAAAGTTATTTGCTAATATGAAGAAGTGTACTTTTTGCACCGATAAGCTTGTTTTTTTGGGATTTGTTGTTAGTGCACAAGGTATACAGGTTGATGAGAAGAAGGTACGTGCAATCCAAGAGTGGCTTAGTCCCACAAGTGTAAGTAATGTTCGTAGTTTTCATGGACTTGCTAGTTTCTATCGGCGGTTCGTGAAGGACTTTAGTAGCATAGCAGCACCACTTACTGAAGTGATCAAGAAAAACGTTGGATTTAGATGGGGAGAAGAACAAGAGAAGGCGTTTCAGCTAATCAAAGAGAAGCTGACCAACGCTCCTTTATTATCTTTACCTAACTCTTCTAAAACTTTTGAGATTGAATGTGATGCTTCAGGTGTTGGTATAGGTGCAGTTCTCATGCAGGAAGGACGACCAATTGCTTACTTCAGCGAAAAACTAAGCGGTGCAGCCTTAAACTATCCAACTTATGATAAAGAGTTGTATGCATTGGTTCGAGCTTTAGAGACGTGGCAGCACTACCTATGGCCTAAGGAGTTCGTGATACACACCGATCATGAGTCCTTGAAACACTTGAAGGGCCAACACAAACTAAACAAAAGACATGCCCGATGGGTGGAGTTCATTAAGACGTTTCCATACGTCATTCGGTATAAGCAAGGTAAGGAGAATGTGGTCGCCGATGCACTTTCTCGCAGGTATGCATTACTCTCTACACTTGATGCAAAATTGCTTGGTTTTGAGCGCATTAAAAATTTATATGCTGATGACCATGAATTTTGTGAGGAATATCGAGCTTGTGAGAAAATTCCTTGTGGTAAGTTCTTTAGGCATGATGACTTTCTGTTTCGAGAGAATAAGTTATGCGTGCCAAATTGTTCCTTGAGAGAGTTATTAGAGCAGGAATCACATGGTGGGGGATTAATGGGACATTTTGGAGTAGCAAAGACTTTAGCTATTTTGCAAGAACACTTCTATTGGACACATATGAAAAGAGATGTTGAGAGAATTTGTGGTAGATGCATTACGTGTAGGCAAGCTAAATCCAGAGTGCAGCCTAACGGTTTGTATACTCCTTTACCAATTCCTAGTGAGCCTTGGATTGATATTTCAATGGACTTTGTGTTAGGATTACCTAGGACTAAACGTGGGAAAGATTCAATTTTTGTGGTTGTGGATAGATTTTCTAAGATGGCACACTTTATTCCATGTCACAAAACGGATGATGCCTCGCATGTTGCTGATTTGTTCTTTAGGGAGATTGTGAGGTTACATGGCATGCCTAGAACAATTGTTTCGGATAGAGATGCTAAGTTCTTGAGCTATTTTTGGAAGACTTTGTGGTGTAAGTTAGGTACTAAGCTGTTATTTTCTACTACTTGTCACCCACAAACTGATGGTCAAACGGAAGTAGTAAATAGAACTTTGTCTACTTTGTTGAGGGCAATCATAAAAAAAAAACATTAAAACATGGGAAGAGTGTTTACCACATGTTGAGTTTGCTTATAACAGATCTGTTCATTCCGCTACTAAATTTTCACCATTTGAAGTTGTTTATGGATTTAATCCTTTAACTCCATTGGATTTATCTCCTTTACCTTTGACTGAGCATGTTAATTTAGATGGCAAAAAGAAAGCTGAATTTGTCAAGCAGATTCATGAGAAAACAAGACTCAACATTGAGCGAAAAACGGAGCAGTATACAAAACACGCCAACAAGGGCCGTCATAAGCTGATTTTTGAACCCGGAGATTGGGTTTGGTTGCATATGAGGAAAGAGAGATTTCCGGCGCAAAGACGTTCCAAACTGCTTCCAAGAGGAGATGGACCTTTTCAAGTCCTGGAGCGCATCAATGACAATGCTTATAAACTAGACTTACCTGGTGGGTACAATGTAAGTGCTACTTTTAATGTTGCTGATTTGCTTCCTTTTGATGTAGGTGATGATTTGAGGACAAATCCTTTTCAAGAGGAGGGGAATGATGCAAATCGTAGCATGACTTCAAGGGATCCAGCTCAAGTTCCAATTGGACCGATTACGCGAGCACGAGCAAAGAAGTTTAAAGATGAAGTCAACGGCCTGATTCAAGAGGTTTGGGCTCAAGTAAATTCGTGGAGGCCCATTGGACATGAATCACGTGATCCACAAAGATCCATCAACATTATTCAAGTTATAGAAGATTCCGGACAAGGCTAAATTCAGCAAGTGTTTAAGGAAGCTTCTAGAACAGTTGATGATCAACAGAAGATAACATCAGATTTGTTTGAAGTTTAAATCTCATAGAGATATTCTAGGGGTATTTAGATTTTATATCTTTATAGATTATGTCATATGTCTATCGATATTCTTGGTTTTAATTTCCTTATCTATAGGAGGAGATATGACCATATTAGGATTACTTTATGTCTATATATATTCATCTTAGTCAATTTTTAATGAAAGGAACATTCAGAAAATTTTGAGAGTATTCTCTTTGGTTCTTGAAGAACTAATCGAACTTATCGGAAGTTTCCGTGGCGTTCATCATCGACTTATCAAACGGCTTTCCACCACCGTTTGTGGCGTCTTCATCGACTTATCAAGCGGCTTTCCATTACCGTTTGTGGCGTCTTCCTATATACCGAGGTTCTTGTTTCGCATTAAACAACGGGTTGAGGTCAGTTATACCAAGGTTCTTGTTTTTGTCGTAAACAACGGGTCGAGGGTTCGTCAATCAAATCTGATCGTGGAACGATCTTGGGTTCCTTTAGTTGTCGGGTCTCGTCATTCTTGGCGGGAATCGCATCAGGAACGGCTTCAACCTGCGCCCGTGCCACGGATTAGGAGACCCCACCGACAACCATCCGTTGATACTCTTGATGAAGAAGCATATGATGAAGAAGAGGAAGTGGCCTCCGATGACACTTGGGAGAGAGGTAGAGGAAGAGGAGGCAGACCAAGGCATTTCGTTCGTAGGGAGCACCGGAGGAGAGACGCCGTGGACCATAACACAGGTTCGATTAAGCTGATCATACCTCCATTCCAAGGTAAAAACGACCCCGATGTTTACATTGAATGGGAGAGGAAGGTTGAGCTTGTGTTTCATTGTCATAATTATTCAGAGGAAAAGAAAGTTAAATTGGCTGCAGTTGCTTTCACCGATTATGCCATTGTTTGGTGGGACCAATTAACTGTGAGTAGACGCAGGAATCGTGAGCCTCGTATTGATACTTGGGAGGAAATGAAAGCAGTAATGAGAAGAAGGTTTGTTCCTTCCCATTATTATCGGGACTTGCACTTGAAGTTGCAAAGTCTGAAGCAAGGTTCCAAGTCGGTGGAGGATTATTACAAGGAGATGGAAATAGCCATGATACGTGCTAATGTTGAGGAGGACCGAGAAGCAACCATGGCTCGATTCATCTGTGGCCATAATCGGGAGATTGCCAATGTAGTTGAGCTGCAACATTACGTGGAGATTGACGACGTGGTACACATGGCCATGAAGGTTGAGAGGCAGCTCAAGAGAGGGGTCGAACATCTTCAAAGGTAGAAGCTTCTGGTTCAGCGTCTTGGAGATCGAAGTGGGGTTCTTCTACGAAACCGGACGAGAAGACTGATTATAAGCCAAAGGGAGACACCTACAAGACCCAAGCCAACAACAAGGATAAGGGTAAAACTTTTTCTGAACCTCAAAGAAATCGTGATATCAAATGTTTTCGTTGTTTGGGCTCAGGTCACATTGCTTCCCAATGTCCAAACAAGCGGACCATGATTATGATGGAGAGTGGGGATATCGAGACTGAAGAAGAAGAAGATAGTGATTCCATGCATCCACTCGAAGATGCTAGTGACGTCGAGCATGCGGTTGAAGGTCAAGCCTTAGTTATCATGCGAGCCCTACATGTTCAAGTTAGAGAGGATGGTGATGAGGTGCAAAGGGAGAATATCTTCTACACTCGTTGCCATGTGAAGGATCGTGTGTGTGGGTTGATTATTGACGGAGGAAGTTGCGTGAACGTGGCCAGCAAGTTGATGGTAGACGAGCTCGGTTTGCATACCCAAAAACATCACAAGCCGTACAAACTCCGGTGGCTGAATGAATGCGGTGAAGTGAAGGTAAATAAACAGGTTCTTGTGTCCTGTATTGGAAAGTACCGGGATGAGGTTCTTTGTGATGTTGTACCAATGAGTGCTAGCCATATGCTGCTAGGGAGACCATGGCAGTTCGACAGGAGAGTGATACATGATGGGTATAGGAACCGATATTCATTTGTAAAGGACGGGAAGAAAGTAACACTTGCACCCTTGACATCGACTCAAGTGTTTAAGGATCAGATTCGATTTAAAAGGTCTCTTAGTGAGAAGAGTGAAAAAGTGGCTGAAAAGCAAAAAGAGAAAGAGAGTGATCTTGAGAGAAAAGAAAGTGGAGAGAATGTGACAAACAAGAGTGAAAAGATGGAGAGTTCAGAATAAAAGGAGAGGAAATTGAGTTTTTATGCAAAAGAAAGAGAGCTTAAGGGTGCTTATAAGGGTAATAGACCGATGATCTTGTTCTTGTGCAAGGAGGTGTATCTTTCTATTTCTGACCTTGACTCTACTTTGCCTAGTGTTGCTATTTCTCTCTTGCAGGAATTCGAAGATGTCTTTCCCGAAGAAATGCCGCAGGGACTACCACCAATAAGAGGGATTGAGCATCAGATTGATCTTATTCCAGGAGCTCCTATTCCAAACCGACCGGCCTATCGAAGTAGTCCGGAAGAGGCTAAAGAACTTCAGAAGCAAGTTGAGGAGCTATTGGCCAAGGGACATGTTCGAGAAAGTATGAGCCCATGCGCTGTCCTTGTTCTGCTCGTTCCAAAGAAAGACGGGACTTGGAGAATGTGTGTCGATTGTAGAGCTGTGAACAAGATCACGGTAAAATATCGATTGTAGAGCTGTGAACTCAATCCAACGTGAAAATAGGCATGAGGGGTATTTATTTCGTGAAAATAGGCTATGTATTCCAAAGAGTTCCATGCGTGAATTACTTGTTAGGGAGTCTCTTGGGGGAGGGTTGATGGGGCACTTTGGAGTTGCTAAGACCTTGGACATTCTGAAGGAGCACTTCTTTTGGCCTCACATGAAAAGAGATGTCGAGAGAATTTGTTCAGGTGCATCACATGTAAGAAGGCTAAATCGAAAATTCATCCACATGGACTTTACATGCCATTACCTGTTCCAAGTCACCCTTGGATTGATATCTCCATGGATTTTGTTTTGGGTCTACCTAGATCTAGGAATGGTCGAGATTCTATCTTTGTGGTTGTTGACCGATTTTCAAAAATGGTACACTTTATCCCTTGTCATAAAACTGATGATGCTACTCATGGGGCAAATCTTTTCTTTAGGGAAGTGGTGCGTTTACATGGAGTCCCTAAGACGATTGTGAGTGATAGGGATGCGAAATTTCTGAGTCATTTTTGGAGAGTTCTGTGCGCTAAGTTGGGAACAACTTTGTTGTTTTCTACTACCTGTCACCCACAAACAGATGGACAAACCGAGGTTGTCAATCGAACCTTGGGCACTTTGTTGCGCGCTGTGACTGGAAAGAATTTGAAAGCTTGGGAAGATTGCATTCCATTCGTAGAATTTGCATATAATAGGACTGTGCATTCTTCTACAAAGTTTTCACCATTTGAGGTTGTTTATGGTTTTAATCCACTAACTCCATTGGACTTGATTCCTTTACCTGTAAATGAGCTTTCTAATCTTGATGGAAAGAAAAAGGCAGAGTTGGTGAAGCAGATTCATGAAGAGGCACGGCAAAACATTTTGAAGAAGAATGAACAACCAGCAACCCGAGCCAACAAAGGAAGGAAGCGGGTCACTTTTCAACCTGGAGATTGGGTTTGGGTTCACTTAAGGAAGGAGAGATTTCCGAGCCTGAGGAATTCCAAGTTGAATCCACGCGGAGATGGACCATTTCAAGTTCTGGATAAGATCAATGACAATGCTTATAAGGTTGATCTTCCAGGTGAGTATCAAGTAAGTTCGACTTTTAATGTTTCTGATCTTTCTCCCTTTGACGCAGGTTCAGATTCGAGGACGAATCCTTTTGAAGAGAGGGGGAATGATACGACTCGGGGTCAAACCGACGAGCATAGGTCGGAAGGACTTCGTGATGTGGATCGTGGGCACGATGATGGGGCTGAAGCACACGAGCTCGGAAGTGGGATTCGTGAAGAGGGAGCTGATGCACAAGATCTCGGAGGCTTAC
This sequence comes from Punica granatum, assembly GCF_007655135.1. Taxonomy (NCBI): domain Eukaryota; kingdom Viridiplantae; phylum Streptophyta; class Magnoliopsida; order Myrtales; family Lythraceae; genus Punica; species Punica granatum. The sequence continues at coordinate 58,390 of NW_022204106.1, forward strand.
ATGTTTCGAGTGGACCAATCACACGAGCGAAGGCAAGACAGATCCAGCAAGCTGTGGAGAGCTCATTTGCGGGTTTCTTGGGCCAAGAGGAGACTAATTCGAATTGGTCTCTAAAGGGCCTTACCCAATTAACTTGTCTTGAGATGGTCAATAGCCCATCTAAGATTAGAGTAGACGCATAAGGAAAGCCAAGAGATGCTGAATAAGGAATAAAAAGACTGCCAAATATTCTAGGGGGCCTTTATTTAGTTTCCTCTATTAATTCCGGTTTTAGGAAACTAAAGATATTCCAGTTGCCAAGTTTATTAGTTTCCAGATTCTCCTAGGCTTATATAAAGGAGGCTGAATAGCTAATTAGAGGTACTTTCAGGCTACACTGGTGAGGATTTTCCTCTATGTTGTTCTTCGGCAACCTTCCGTGATTGCAAGCATGGATGCTTGTAATTCTCGGCTATTTATAATATTGGTTCTTGGTTTTCTGTAACCATCGAGTCAATATTCCATTCCTTTATAATATTGGTTCTTGGTTTTCTATAACCATCGGGTCAATATTCCATCCCTCATAATCTCTAATGGCGATTCGGGTTCGATTTCCAGTCTTTATTGTCGGGTCTTGCGGCAGGTCTCGTGGGGTTCGCATCATTTGGTATAAGAGCCTAAGTTCCAAATCGAGGTTTCATCTATCCTTGTTCTTTTCTTTTTCTTCATTCTAGAATCTTTAGATATAGCTTTCATTTCTATCCTTTCCATTAATCTTGTCTGATCTGATCTTAGCTGTCTAAATCGTCAAAAAAAAAAAAGAAGAAAGAAAAAGTGCAAAAAAAAAAGAAAAAAAAGGAGTTATCATTGGGTGTTGTTCGTAGCACCATTTGCTGTCTTCGTGGGCGAAGAATTTATTGCACAATTTGTTGTCTTTGTGTTCTAATCGTCTTGGCGTTAAGTTGACCTGTCATAGTAGCTCTTCCGTACGCAGTGTCTTCTATCAATCCATAAACTACGTCGTTGGGTCAGATTGTGTCATATCATTTTCTGTGGATCTAATATTATAAGTTGTTCGGGTTGAACTCGTTTTCCGCCTTGCGATCGGATTGATTAGTTGCCCTAGAACTTTGAAGAGGAAATAAAGAGAGGAAAAAGGCAAGAGTGTGTGAGAACATCAGAGGATAAAAGCCTATTTTGAGTGAAAACACGAGTGTTTTGAGTGGCATCTCGCTGAGTGTAAACACGTGAGGGAGCGCGTGAGGATCCTATAATTGCATATTTTATCATGTCACACGAAAATAGTGGAGACGACAGAGGACCTGATTTGAACATGAGGTTACGAGCCATGCAACAACAGTTTGAGCGCATGAACATGGTTTTCGGTGAATTCCGAGAAAGGTTGGATAGGCAAGACGAACGGTTGGAACGGCTTCGACCTGCGCCCGTGCCACGGATTAGGAGACCCCACCGACAACCATCCGTTGATACTCTTGATGAAGAAGCATATGATGAAGAAGAGGAAGTGGCCTCCGATGACACTTGGGGGAGAGGTAGAGGAAGAGGAGGCAGACCAAGGCATTTCGTTCGTAGGGAGCACCGGAGGAGAGACGCCGTGGACCATAACACAGGTTCGATTAAGCTGATCATACCTCCATTCCAAGGTAAAAACGACCCCGATGTTTACATTGAATGGGAGAGGAAGGTTGAGCTTGTGTTTCATTGTCATAATTATTCAGAGGAAAAGAAAGTTAAATTGGCTGCAGTTGCTTTCACCGATTATGCCATTGTTTGGTGGGACCAATTAACTGTGAGTAGACGCAGGAATCGTGAGCCTCGTATTGATACTTGGGAGGAAATGAAAGCAGTAATGAGAAGAAGGTTTGTTCCTTCCCATTATTATCGGGACTTGCACTTGAAGTTGCAAAGTCTGAAGCAAGGTTCCAAGTCGGTGGAGGATTATTACAAGGAGATGGAAATAGCCATGATACGTGCTAATGTTGAGGAGGACCGAGAAGCAACCATGGCTCGATTCATCTGTGGCCATAATCGGGAGATTGCCAATGTAGTTGAGCTGCAACATTACGTGGAGATTGACGACGTGGTACACATGGCCATGAAGGTTGAGAGGCAGCTCAAGAGAGGGGGTCGAACATCTTCAAAGGTAGAAGCTTCTGGTTCAGCGTCTTGGAGATCGAAGTGGGGTTCTTCTACGAAACCGGACGAGAAGACTGATTATAAGCCAAAGGGAGACACCTACAAGACCCAAGCCAACAACAAGGATAAGGGTAAAACTTTTTCTGAACCTCAAAGAAATCGTGATATCAAATGTTTTCGTTGTTTGGGCTCAGGTCACATTGCTTCCCAATGTCCAAACAAGCGGACCATGCTTATGATGGAGAGTGGGGATATCGAGACTGAAGAAGAAGAAGATAGTGATTCCATGCATCCACTCGAAGATGCTAGTGACGTCGAGCATGCGGTTGAAGGTCAAGCCTTAGTTATCATGCGAGCCCTACATGTTCAAGTTAGAGAGGATGGTGATGAGGTGCAAAGGGAGAATATCTTCTACACTCGTTGCCATGTGAAGGATCGTGTGTGTGGGTTGATTATTGACAGAGGAAGTTGCGTGAACGTGGCCAACAAGTTGATGGTAGACGAGCTCGGTTTGCATACCCAAAAACAACACAAGCCGTACAAACTCCGGTGGCTGAATGAATGCGGTGAAGTGAAGGTAAATAAACAGGTTCTTGTGTCCTTCTGTATTGGAAAGTACCGGGATGAGGTTCTTTGTGATGTTGTACCAATGAGTGCTAGCCATATGCTGCTCGGGAGACCATGGCAGTTCGACAGGAGAGTGATACATGATGGGTATAGGAACCGATATTCATTTGTAAAGGACGGGAAGAAAGTAACACTTGCACCCTTGACATCGACTCAAGTGTTTGAGGATCAGATTCGATTTAAAAGGTCTCTTAGTGAGAAGAGTGAAAAAGTGGCTGAAAAACAAAAAGAGAAAGAAATCGTGATATCAAATGTTTTCGTTGTTTGGGCTCAGGTCACATTGCTTCCCAATGTCCAAACAAGCGGACCATGCTTATGATGGAGAGTGGGGATATCGAGACTGAAGAAGAAGAAGATAGTGATTCCATGCATCCACTCGAAGATGCTAGTGACGTCGAGCATGCGGTTGAAGGTCAAGCCTTAGTTATCATGCAAGCCCTACATGTTCAAGTTAGAGAGGATGGTGATGAGGTGCAAAGGGAGAATATCTTCTACACTCGTTGCCATGTGAAGGATCGTGTGTGTGGGTTGATTATTGAGGGAGGAAGTTGCGTGAACGTGGCCAGCAAGTTGATGGTAGACGAGCTCGATTTGCATACCCAAAAACATCACAAGCCGTACAAACTCCGGTGGCTGAATGAATGCGGTGAAGTGAAGGTAAATAAACAGGTTCTTGTGTCCTTCTGTATTGGAAAGTACCGGGATGAGGTTCTTTGTGATGTTGTACCAATGAGTGCTAGCCATATGCTGCTCGGGAGACCATGGCAGTTCGACAGGAGAGTGATACATGATGGGTATAGGAACCGATATTCATTTGTAAAGGACGGGAAGAAAGTAACACTTGCACCCTTGACATCGACTCAAGTGTTTGAGGATCAGATTCGATTTAAAAGGTCTCTTAGTGAGAAGAGTGAAAAAGTGGCTGAAAAACAAAAAGAGAAAGAGAGTGATGCGATTCCCGCCAAGAATGACGAGACCCGACAACTAAAGGAACCCAAGATCGTTCCACGATCAGATTTGATTGACGAACCCTCGACCCGTTGTTTACGACAAAAACAAGAACCTTGGTATAACTGACCTCAACCCGTTGTTTAATGCGAAACAAGAACCTCGGTATATAGGAAGACTCCACAAACGGTAATGGAAAACCGCTTGATAAGTCGATGAAGACGCCACAAACGGTGGTGGAAAGCCATTTGATAAGTCGATGATGAACACCACGGAAACTTCCGATAAGTTCGATTAGTTCTTCAAGAACCAAAGAGAATACTCTCACAATTTTCTGAATGTTCCTCCCATTAAAAATTGACTAAGATGAATATATATAGACATAAAGTAATCCTAATATGGTCATATCTCCTCCTATAGATAAGGAAATTAAAACCAAGAATATCGATAGAGATATGACATAATCTATAAAGATATAAAATCTAAATGCCCCTAGAATATCTCTATGAGATTTAAACTTCAAACAAATCTGATGTTATCTTCTGTTGATCATCAACTGTTCTAGAAGCTTCCTTAAACACTTGCTGAATTTAGCCTTGTCCGGAATCTTCTATAACTTGAATAATGTTGATGGATCTTTGTGGATCACGTGATTCATGTCCAATGGGCCTCCACGAATTTGCTTGAGCCCAAACCTCTTGAATCAGGCCGTTGAGTTCATCTTTAAACTTCTTTGCTCGTGCTCGCGTAATCGGTCCAATTGGAACTTGAACTGGATCCCTTGAAGTCGTGCTACGATTTGCATCATTCCCCTCCTCTTGAAAAGGATTTGTCCTCAAATCATCACCTACATCAAAAGGAAGCAAATCAGAAACATTAAAAGTAGCACTTACATTGTACTCACCAGGTAAGTCTAGTTTATAAGCATTGTCATTGATGCGCTCCAGGACTTGAAAAGGTCCATCTCCTCTTGGAAGCAGTTTGGAACGTCTTTGCGCCGGAAATCTCTCTTTCCTCATATGCAACCAAACCCAATCTCCGGGTTCAAAAATCAGCTTATGACGGCCCTTGTTGGCGTGTTTTGTATACTGCTCCGTTTTTCGCTCAATGTTGAGTCTTGTTTTCTCATGAATCTGCTTGACAAATTCAGCTTTCTTTTTGCCATCTAAATTAACATGCTCAGTCAAAGGTAAAGGAGATAAATCCAATGGAGTTAAAGGATTAAATCCATAAACAACTTCAAATGGTGAAAATTTAGTAGCGGAATGAACAGATCTGTTATAAGCAAACTCAACATGTGGTAAACACTCTTCCCATGTTTTAATGTTTTTTTTTATGATTGCCCTCAACAAAGTAGACAAAGTTCTATTTACTACTTCCGTTTGACCATCAGTTTGTGGGTGACAAGTAGTAGAAAATAACAGCTTAGTACCTAACTTACACCACAAAGTCTTCCAAAAATAGCTCAAGAACTTAGCATCTCTATTCGAAACAATTGTTCTAGGCATGCCATGTAACCTCACAATCTCCCTAAAGAACAAATCAGCAACATGCGAGGCATCATCCGTTTTGTGACATGGAATAAAGTGTGCCATCTTAGAAAATCTATCCACAACCACAAAAATTGAATCTCTCCCACGTTTAGTCCTAGGTAATCCTAACACAAAGTCCATTGAAATATCAATCCAAGGCTCACTAGGAATTGGTAAAGGAGTATACAAACCGTTAGGCTGCACTCTGGATTTAGCTTGCCTACACGTAATGCATCTACCACAAATTCTCTCAACATCTCTTTTCATATGTGGCCAATAGAAGTGTTCTTGCAAAATAGCTAAAGTCTTTGCTACTCCAAAATGTCCCATTAATCCCTCACCATGTGATTCCTGCACTAATAACTCTCTCAAGGAACAATTTGGCACGCATAACTTATTCTCTCGAAACAGAAAGTCATCATGCCTAAAGAACTTACCACAAGGAATTTTCTCACAAGCTCGATATTCCTCACAAAATTCATGGTCATCAGCATATAAATTTTTAATGTGCTCAAAACCAAGCAATTTTGCATCAAGTGTAGAGAGTAATGCATACCTGCGAGAAAGTGCATCGGCGACCACATTCTCCTTACCTTGCTTATACCGAATGACGTATGGAAACGTCTCAATGAACTCCACCCATCGGGCATGTCTTTTGTTTAGTTTGTGTTGGCCCTTCAAATGTTTCAAGGACTCATGATCGATGTGTATCACGAACTCCTTAGGCCATAGGTAGTGCTGCCACGTCTCTAAAGCTCGAACCAATGCATACAACTCTTTATCATAAGTTGGATAGTTTAAGGCTGCACCGCTTAGTTTTTTGCTGAAGTAAGCAATTGGTCGTCCTTCCTGCATGAGAACTGCACCTATACCAACACCTGAAGCATCACATTCAATCTCAAAAGTTTTAGAAAAGTTAGGTAAAGATAGTAAAGGAGCGTAGGTCAGCTTCTCTTTGATTAGCTGAAACGCCTTCTCTTGTTCTTCTCCCCATCTAAATCCAACGTTTTTCTTGATCACTTCAGTAAGTGGTGCTGCTATGCTACTAAAGTCCTTCACGAACCGCCGATAGAAACTAGCAAGTCCATGAAAACTACGAACATTACTTACACTTGTGGGACTAGGCCACTCTTGGATTGCACGTACCTTCTCCTCATCAACCTGTATACCTTGTGCACTAACAACAAATCCCAAAAAAAAACAAGCTTATCGGTGCAAAAAGTACACTTCTTCATATTAGCAAATAACTTTTCCTTCCAAAGCACATCTAAGACAGATTTCAAATGTACCTTATGATCATCTAAGTTTTTGCTGTAAACTAGTATATCATCAAAGTAGACAACCACAAATCTACCTATAAATGCACGCAAAACATGATTCATAAGTCTCATAAAAGTGCTTGGAGCATTAGTCAAACCAAAAGGCATAACTAACCATTCGTACAAACCGTATTTTGTTTTAAAGGCAGTTTTCCATTCATCTCCTTCTTTCATTCTAATCTGATGATAACACTCTTTAAATCAATTTTAGAAAATACACAAGAACCATGTAACTCATCTAACATATCATCTAAGCGAGGAATAGGATGACGATACTTTACCGTTATGTTGTTGATTGCTCGGCAATCAACGCACATTCTCCACGTCCCATCCTTCTTAGGTACAAGTATTACTGAAACAGCGCATGGGCTCAAGCTCTCCCTCACGTACCCTTTCTCTAACAACTCCTTTACCTGCCGTTGTAGCTCCTTTGTCTCCTCAGGATTGCTCCTATAGGCTGGTCGGTTTGGAATTGTCGCACCGGGAACAAAATCAATTTGATGTTCAATCCCTCGGATTGGAGGTAAGCCATGTGGTGTTTCCTCGGGAAAGACATCCTCATACTCCTGCAAAAGAGAAACAACAGAACTAGGAAGAGAGATATCAAGTCCGTTAGTATTGAAAAATGCCTCTTTGTACAAAAGTACAATCATCGACTGATTTAAAAACATTGCTTGCCTAATTTCTCCCATGTTTGCATAAAAATTCTTTTGTTTTCTCTCTGATTTTCTCTCAATGGCCGAATTTTGATTTTCTTTTTCTCTCTCTCATTTTTCTCGGCCTCTCTCTGATTTTCACTCTTTTTCTTCTGTTCACTCTCTTTCTTTTGATCACTCTCTTTTTGCAATCTCACTTGATCCTCATATACTTGCTGCGGAGTCAATGGTACAAGAGTGATTGATCGCTGATTAAGTACAAAGGAGTATTTGTTCGTAAAGCCATCATGCTTCACTCGTCTATCAAATTGCCATGGACGCCCTAGCAACAAGTGTCCTGCTTGCATCGGTGCTACATCACACAACACTTCATCTTCGTATTTACAGATTCGAAATGCAACTAACACCTGCTTGTTCACCCTTATCTCACCACTATCATTCAACCATTGCAGCTTGTACGGCCTAAGGTGCTTCACCATGGGCAGTCTTAATTTTTCCACCATTGTTGCACTTGCGACATTAGTACAACTACCACCATCAATAATCACACTACATACCTTGTCTTTGATGTAGCACCTAGTGTGAAAGATGTTCTCCCGCTGCACTTCTTCAACTCCTTTTGTTTGCAAGCTTAATGCTCTCCTTGCCACCAATGTCAATGCATCTGGAGCTAAATATTCCTCTTCGGGAACGTCCTCCAATGGGGGCATGTCATCGGTGTCGGAATCTTCAGTGTCGGTCACAATATCACCATTGTCTCGCATCACCATGACCCGCTTGTTTGGGCATTGACTTGCTATGTGTCCCCTGCCTTGGCATTTAAAACACTTAATGTCACGATTCCTGGAGGTAGAAATGTCGGTTTTACCTTGAGGAACATGGCTGGTTGCTTCTCGCTTTTGCTCGGTTTTCAACATCGACGTGGATTGCTTCTCATCTTTCTTCCACTGATTCGGTTTTCCAAGTGGATGTGCTTGGACTTTGGCTTGCACGTGTATTGCCTCTCCTCTTGAACTGGTTCTCAATCTTGATGGCCATGTGCACCATATCCTCCAACTCCACATAATGTTGTAATTCCATGGCATTTTGAATTTCTCGGTTCAATCCAGCCAAAAATCTTGCCATAGTAGCCTCTCGATCCTCCTCTATGTTAGCTCTAATCATGGCCACTTCCATCTCCTTAAAATATTCCTCTACACTCCGGTTACCTTGTCTAAGACTTTGTAACTTATTATACAGCTCCCGGTAGTAATAACTAGGAACAAATCGCTTCCTCATCACCCTTTTCATTTCCTCCCACGTAGCTATAGGTGGCTCTCTATTTCTTCGCCTATTTATCATCAATTGATCCCACCAAACAATTGCATAATCCGAGAATTCAATTGCTGCCAATTTGACTTTCTTCAGCTTGGAATAACTATAACAATCAAATACAAACTCCACCTTTTTCTCCCACTCAAGGTATGCTTCGGGATCACTCTTTCCTTGGAACGATGGGATTTTCATCTTAATACTACCCAAGTTATAATCTTCCCGATTCTTATCTTCTCTAAACCGCCCTCCATGTCTCCTATTACTAACAACCGAATCTCGATCATCTTCATCAAAACCAGCCCCATAAATCTCTTCATCTTCAACCCTCACTTCCCTCGGTTGAACTCTTTCCCTCCTACGAGCATTAGGAGCGTTTCGTGGCTGCTCCACACGTTTATTCTCTATCAGATCTATCCGTTCATGAACCTGCTCAAACTCCAACCGCATCACCGCCTCATCTCACTCATCATGGCCTCTATAAGTATTTTCGAATCAGCCAATTCCGTTGCACCTTCGGGAATACTCTTAGCACTATTGTGAGACATGATTGCTGCAAAATAAAGTTAGAAAGAATGGACCTCACAATTCGCTCCCTTACGTGTTTTACAACTCAAGAATGTGAATCACTCTACACTCGTGTTTTCACTCAACAAAATATGTGGCTTTTAACCCTCTAATATTCTCACCGCTCTTGCCTTTTCCACTCGACAATTCTCTTTCAGTTCCTTTGGAACTAAACAAACAACTCCAAATTTTCCAGCAACAATTCACCAAGAACTCATCAAGGAAAATTAATGATCAAAGGAAATTTCAGGAAGAAAAGAAGCAAGAGAAAAGGCAACTACTATGAGGATTAATTAAACCAGAATGTTATATGAAATTATGGGATCAGAATCAATGCAGATTACAAAGACGAGAAATAACAACTTTAGAATGGTCTGATGTAAAAAATTGGATCAAATTGATAACGATTGTCTTCTTTCTTTTCTTTCGATCTTTTTTTTTTCTCAGCTCTGTATTTTTTTTTTGGCCGATTTTTTTTTTCAGCTCTTTTTTTTTTCAGCTTTGGATATTTTTTTTTTTCAGCCGAAATTTTTTTTTTCAGCCCTTATTTTTTTTTTTACTAATAATCCACAAAGAACAATTTCGCATGAAGCGAAACTCAGCAAATTGAAACAACAAAGGATAGGATAAACCCGATTTGAAGCCTGATGTTCTAGCAAGTTGATGGTAGACGAGCTCGGTTTGCATACCCAAAAACATCACAAGCCGTACAAACTCCGGTGGCTGAATGAATGCGGTGAAGTGAAGGTAAATAAACAGGTTCTTGTGTCCTTCTGTATTGGAAAGTACCGGGATGAGGTTCTTTGTGATGTTGTACCAATGAGTGCTAGCCATATGTTGCTCGGGAGACCATGGCAGTTCGACAGGAGAGTGATACATGATGGGTATAGGAACCGATATTCATTTGTAAAGGACGGGAAGAAAGTAACACTTGCACCCTTGAAACCGACTCAAGTGTTTGAGGATCAGATTCGATTTAAAAGGTCTCTTAGTGAGAAGAGTGAAAAAGTGGCTGAAAAACAAAAGAGAAAGAGAGTGATCTTGAGAGAAAAGAAAGTGGAGAGAATGTGAAAAACAAGAGTGAAAAGATGGAGAGTTCAGAAAAAAGGGAGAGGAAATTGAGTTTTTATGCAAAAGAAAGAGAGCTTAAGGGTGCTTATAAGGGTAATAGACCGATGATCTTGTTCTTGTACAAGGAGGTGTATCTTTCTATTTCTGACCTTGACTCTACTTTGCCTAGTGTTGCTATTTCTCTCTTGCAGGAATTCGAAGATGTCTTTCCCGAAGAAATGCCGCAGGGACTGCCACCAATAAGAGGGATTGAGCATCAGATTGATCTTATTCCAGGAGCTCCTATTCCAAACCGACCGGCCTATCGAAGTAGTCCGGAAGAGGCTAAAGAACTTCAGAGGCAAGTTGAGGAGCTATTGGCCAAAGGACATGTTCGAGAAAGTATGAGCCCATGCGCTGTCCTTGTTCTGCTCGTTCCAAAGAAAGACGGGACTTGGAGAATGTGTGTCGATTGTAGAGCTGTGAACAAGATCACGGTAAAATATCGATTGTAGAGCTGTGAACTCAATCCAACGTGAAAATAGGCATGAGGGGTATTTATTTCGTGAAAATAGGCTATGTATTCCAAAGAGTTCCATGCGTGAATTACTTGTTAGGGAGTCTCATGGGGGAGGGTTGATGGGGCACTTTGGAGTTGCTAAGACCTTGGACATTCTGAAGGAGCACTTCTTTTGGCCTCACATGAAAAGAGATGTCGAGAGAATTTGTTCAGGTGCATCACATGTAAGAAGGCTAAATCGAAAATTCATCCACATGGACTTTACATGCCATTACCTGTTCCAAGTCACCCTTGGATTGATATCTCCATGGATTTTGTTTTGGGTCTACCTAGATCTAGGAATGGTCGAGATTCTATCTTTGTGGTTGTTGACCGATTTTCAAAAATGGTACACTTTATCCCTTGTCATAAAACTGATGATGCTACTCATGCGGCAAATCTTTTCTTTAGGGAAGTGGTGCGTTTACATGGAGTCCCTAAGACGATTGTGAGTGATAGGGATGCGAAATTTCTGAGTCATTTTTGGAGAGTTCTGTGCGCTAAGTTGGGAACAACTTTGTTGTTTTCTACTACCTGTCACCCACAAACAGATGGACAAACCGAGGTTGTCAATCGAACCTTGGGCACTTTGTTGCGCGCTGTGACTGGAAAGAATTTGAAAGCTTGGGAAGATTGCATTCCATTCGTTGAATTTGCATATAATAGGACTGTGCATTCTTCTACAAAGTTTTCACCATTTGAGGTTGTTTATGGTTTTAATCCACTAACTCCGTTGGACTTGATTCCTTTACCTGTAAATGAGCTTCCTAATCTTGATGGAAAGAAAAAGGCAGAGTTGGTGAAGCAGATTCATGAAGGGGCACGGCAAAACATTTTGAAGAAGAATGAACAAGCAGCAACCCGAGCCAACAAAGGAAGGAAGCGGGTCACTTTTCAACCTGGAGATTGGGTTTGGAGAGATTTCCGAGCCTGAGGAATTCCAAGTTGAATCCACGCGGAGATGGACCATTTCAAGTTCTGGATAAGATCAATGACAATGCTTATAAGATTGATCTTCCAGGTGAGTATCAAGTAAGTTCGACTTTTCATGTTTCTGATCTTTCTCCCTTTGACGCAGGTTCAGATTCGAGGACGAATCCTTTTGAAGAGAGGGGGAATGATACGACTCGGGGTCAAACCGACGAGCATAGGTCGGAAGGACTTCGTGATGAGGATCGTGGGCACGATGATGGGGCTGAAGCACACGAGCTCGGAAGTGGGATTCGTGAAGAGGGAGCTGATGCACAAGATCTCGGAGGCTTACATGTTTCGAGTGGACCAATCACACGAGCGAAGGCAAGACAGATCCAGCAAGCTGTGGAGAGCTCATTTGCGGGTTTCTTGGGCCAAGAGGAGACTAATTCGAATTGGTCTCTAAAGGGCCTTACCCAATTAACTTGTCTTGAGATGGTCAATAGCCCATCTAAGATTAGAGTAGACGCATAAGGAAAGCCAAGAGATGCTGAATAAGGAATAAAAAGACTGCCAAATATTCTAGGGGGGCCTTTATTTAGTTTCCTCTATTAATTCCGGTTTTAGGAAACTAAAGATATTCCAGTTGCCAAATTTATTAGTTTCCAGATTCTCCTAGGCTTATATAAAGGAGCTGAATAGCTGATTAGAGGTACTTTCAGGCTACACTGGTGAGAATTTTCCTCCATGTTGTTCTTCGGCAACCTTCCGTGATTGCAAGCATGGATGCTTGTAATTCTCGGCTATTTATATATTGGTTCTTGGTTTTCTGTAACCATCGAGTCAATATTCCATTCCTTTATAATATTGGTTCTTGGTTTTCTATAACCATCGGGTCAATATTCCATCCCTCTTAATCTCTAATGGCGATTCGGGTTCGATTTCCAGTCTTTGTTGTCGGCTCTTGCGGCAGGTCTCGTGGGTTCGCATCATTTGGTATCAGAGCCTAAGTTCCAAATCGAGGTTTCATCTATCCTTGTTCTTTTCTTTCTTCATTCTAGAATCTTTAGATATAGCTTTCATTTCTATACTTTCCATTAATCTTGTCTGATCTGATCTTAGCTGTCTAAATCGTCAAAAAAAAAAAGAAGAAAGAAAAGTGCAAAAAAAAAAAGAAAAAAAAGGAGTTATCATCGGGTGTTGTTCGCAGCACCATTTGCTGTCTTCGTGGGCGAAGAATTTATTGCACAATTTGTTGTCTTTGTGTTCTAATCGTCTTGGCGTTAAGTTGACCTTTCATAGTAGCTCTTCCGTACGCAGTGTCTTCTATCAATCCATAAACTACGTCGTTGGGTCAGATTGTGTCATATCATTTTCTGTGGATCTAATATTATAAGTTGTTCGGGTTGAACTCGTTTTCGTTCCGCCTTGCGATCGGATTGATTAGTTGCCCTAGACTTTTGAAGAGGAGAGGAAAAAGGCAAGAGTGTGTGAGAACATCAGAGGATAAAAGCCTATTTTGAGTGAAAACACGAGTGTTTTGAGTGGCATCTTGCTGAGTGTAAACACGTGAGGGAGCGCGTGAGGATCCTATAATTGCATATTTTATCATGTCACACGAAAATAGTGGAGACGACAGAGGACCTGATTTGAACATGACGTTACGAGCCATGCAACAACAGTTTGAGCGCATGAACATGGTTTTCGGTGAATTCCGAGAAAGGTTGGATAGGCAAGACGAACGGTTGGAACGGCTTCGACCTGCGCCCGTGCCACGGATTAGGAGACCCCACCGACAACCATCCGTTGATACTCTTGATGAAGAAGCATATGATGAAGAAGAGGAAGTGGCCTCCGATGACACTTGGGGGAGAGGTAGAGGAAGAGGAGGCAGACCAAGGCATTTTGTTCGTAGGGAGCACCGGAGGAGAGACGCCGTGGACCATAACACAGGTTCGATTAAGCTGATCATACCTCCATTCCGAGGTAAAAACGACCCCGATGTTTACATTGAATGGGAGAGGAAGGTTGAGCTTGTGTTTCATTGTCATAATTATTCAGAGGAAAAGAAAGTTAAATTGGCTGCAGTTGCTTTCACCGATTATGCCATTGTTTGGTGGGACCAATTAACTGTGAGTAGACGCAGGAATCGTGAGCCTCGTATTGATACTTGGGAGGAAATGAAAGCAGTAATGAGAAGAAGGTTTGTACCTTCCCATTATTATCGGGACTTGCACTTGAAGTTGCAAAGTCTGAAGCAAGGTTCCAAGTCGGTGGAGGATTATTACAAGGAGATGGAAATAGCCATGATACGTGCTAATGTTGAGGAGGACCGAGAAGCAACCATGGCTCGATTCATCTGTGGCCATAATCGGGAGATTGCCAATGTAGTCGAGCTGCAACATTACGTGGAGATTGACGACGTGGTACACATGGCCATGAAGGTTGAGAGGCAGCTCAAGAGAGGGGGTCGAACATCTTCAAAGGTAGAAGCTTCTGGTTCAGCGTCTTGGAGATCGAAGTTGGGTTCTTCTACGAAACCGGACGAGAAGACTGATTATAAGCCAAAGGGAGACACCTACAAGACCCAAGCCAACAACAAGGATAAGGGTAAAACTTTTTCTGAACCTCAAAGAAATCGTGATATCAAATGTTTTCGTTGTTTGGGCTCAGGTCACATTGCTTCCCAATGTCCAAACAAGCGGACCATGATTATGATGGAGAGTGGGGATATCGAGACTGAAGAAGAAGAAGATAGTGATTCCATGCATCCACTCGAAGATGCTAGTGACGTCGAGCATGCGGTTGAAGGTCAAGCCTTAGTTATCATGCGAGCCCTACATGTTCAAGTTAGAGAGGATGGTGATGAGGTGCAAAGGGAGAATATCTTCTACACTCGTTGCCATGTGAAGGATCGTGTGTGTGGGTTGATTATTGACGGAGGAAGTTGCGTGAATGTGGCCAGCAAGTTGATGGTAGACGAGCTCGGTTTGCATACCCAAAAACATCACAAGCCGTACAAACTCCGGTGGCTGAATGAATGCGGTGAAGTGAAGGTAAATAAACAGGTTCTTGTGTCCTTCTGTATTGGAAAGTACCGGGATGAGGTTCTTTGTGATGTTGTACCAATGAGTGCTAGCCATATGTTGCTCGGGAGACCATGGCAGTTCGACAGGAGAGTGATACATGATGGGTATAGGAACCGATATTCATTTGTAAAGGACGGGAAGAAAGTAACACTTGCACCCTTGAAACCGACTCAAGTGTTTGAGGATCAGATTCGATTTAAAAGGTCTCTTAGTGAGAAGAGTGAAAAAGTGGCTGAAAAACAAAAGAGAAAGAGAGTGATCTTGAGAGAAAAGAAAGTGGAGAGAATGTGAAAAACAAGAGTGAAAAGATGGAGAGTTCAGAAAAAGGGAGAGGAAATTGAGTTTTTATGCAAAAGAAAGAGAGCTTAAGGGTGCTTATAAGGGTAATAGACCGATGATCTTGTTCTTGTACAAGGAGGTGTATCTTTCTATTTCTGACCTTGACTCTACTTTGCCTAGTGTTGCTATTTCTCTCTTGCAGGAATTCGAAGATGTCTTTCCCGAAGAAATGCCGCAGGGACTGCCACCAATAAGAGGGATTGAGCATCAGATTGATCTTATTCCAGGAGCTCCTATTCCAAACCGACCGGCCTATCGAAGTAGTCCGGAAGAGGCTAAAGAACTTCAGAGGCAAGTTGAGGAGCTATTGGCCAAAGGACATGTTCGAGAAAGTATGAGCCCATGCGCTGTCCTTGTTCTGCTCGTTCCAAAGAAAGACGGGACTTGGAGAATGTGTGTCGATTGTAGAGCTGTGAGCAAGATCACGGTAAAATATCGATTGTAGAGCTGTGAACTCAATCCAACGTGAAAATAGGCATGAGGGGTATTTATTTCGTGAAAATAGGCTATGTATTCCAAAGAGTTCCATGCGTGAATTACTTGTTAGGGAGTCTCATGGGGGAGGGTTGATGGGGCACTTTGGAGTTGCTAAGACCTTGGACATTCTGAAGGAGCACTTCTTTTGGCCTCACATGAAAAGAGATGTCGAGAGAATTTGTTCAGGTGCATCACATGTAAGAAGGCTAAATCGAAAATTCATCCACATGGACTTTACATGCCATTACCTGTTCCAAGTCACCCTTGGATTGATATCTCCATGGATTTTGTTTTGGGTCTACCTAGATCTAGGAATGGTCGAGATTCTATCTTTGTGGTTGTTGACCGATTTTCAAAAATGGTACACTTTATCCCTTGTCATAAAACTGATGATGCTACTCATGCGGCAAATCTTTTCTTTAGGGAAGTGGTGCGTTTACATGGAGTCCCTAAGACGATTGTGAGTGATAGGGATGCGAAATTTCTGAGTCATTTTTGGAGAGTTCTGTGCGCTAAGTTGGGAACAACTTTGTTGTTTTCTACTACCTGTCACCCACAAACAGATGGACAAACCGAGGTTGTCAATCGAACCTTGGGCACTTTGTTGCGCGCTGTGACTGGAAAGAATTTGAAAGCTTGGGAAGATTGCATTCCATTCGTTGAATTTGCATATAATAGGACTGTGCATTCTTCTACAAAGTTTTCACCATTTGAGGTTGTTTATGGTTTTAATCCACTAACTCCGTTGGACTTGATTCCTTTACCTGTAAATGAGCTTCCTAATCTTGATGGAAAGAAAAAGGCAGAGTTGGTGAAGCAGATTCATGAAGGGGCACGGCAAAACATTTTGAAGAAGAATGAACAAGCAGCAACCCGAGCCAACAAAGGAAGGAAGCGGGTCACTTTTCAACCTGGAGATTGGGTTTGGAGAGATTTCCGAGCCTGAGGAATTCCAAGTTGAATCCACGCGGAGATGGACCATTTCAAGTTCTGGATAAGATCAATGACAATGCTTATAAGATTGATCTTCCAGGTGAGTATCAAGTAAGTTCGACTTTTCATGTTTCTGATCTTTCTCCCTTTGACGCAGGTTCAGATTCGAGGACGAATCCTTTTGAAGAGAGGGGGAATGATACGACTCGGGGTCAAACCGACGAGCATAGGTCGGAAGGACTTCGTGATGAGGATCGTGGGCACGATGATGGGGCTGAAGCACACGAGCTCGGAAGTGGGATTCGTGAAGAGGGAGCTGATGCACAAGATCTCGGAGGCTTACATGTTTCGAGTGGACCAATCACACGAGCGAAGGCAAGACAGATCCAGCAAGCTGTGGAGAGCTCATTTGCGGGTTTCTTGGGCCAAGAGGAGACTAATTCGAATTGGTCTCTAAAGGGCCTTACCCAATTAACTTGTCTTGAGATGGTCAATAGCCCATCTAAGATTAGAGTAGACGCATAAGGAAAGCCAAGAGATGCTGAATAAGGAATAAAAAGACTGCCAAATATTCTAGGGGGCCTTTATTTAGTTTCCTCTATTAATTCCGGTTTTAGGAAACTAAAGATATTCCAGTTGCCAAATTTATTAGTTTCCAGATTCTCCTAGGCTTATATAAAGGAGGCTGAATAGCTGATTAGAGGTACTTTCAGGCTACACTGGTGAGAATTTTCCTCCATGTTGTTCTTCGGCAACCTTCCGTGATTGCAAGCATGGATGCTTGTAATTCTCGGCTATTTATAATATTGGTTCTTGGTTTTCTGTAACCATCGAGTCAATATTCCATTCCTTTATAATATTGGTTCTTGGTTTTCTATAACCATCGGGTCAATATTCCATCCCTCTTAATCTCTAATGGCGATTCGGGTTCGATTTCCAGTCTTTGTTGTCGGCTCTTGCGGCAGGTCTCGTGGGGTTCGCATCATTTGGTATCAGAGCCTAAGTTCCAAATCGAGGTTTCATCTATCCTTGTTCTTTTCTTTTTCTTCATTCTAGAATCTTTAGATATAGCTTTCATTTCTATACTTTCCATTAATCTTGTCTGATCTGATCTTAGCTGTCTAAATCGTCAAAAAAAAAAGAAGAAAGAAAAAGTGCAAAAAAAAAAGAAAAAAAAGGAGTTATCATCGGGTGTTGTTCGCAGCACCATTTGCTGTCTTCGTGGGCGAAGAATTTATTGCACAATTTGTTGTCTTTGTGTTCTAATCGTCTTGGCGTTAAGTTGACCTGTCATAGTAGCTCTTCCGTACGCAGTGTCTTCTATCAATCCATAAACTACGTCGTTGGGTCAGATTGTGTCATATCATTTTCTGTGGATCTAATATTATAAGTTGTTCGGGTTGAACTCGTTTTCCGCCTTGCGATCGGATTGATTAGTTGCCCTAGACTTTTGAAGAGGAGAGGAAAAAGGCAAGAGTGTGTGAGAACATCAGAGGATAAAAGCCTATTTTGAGTGAAAACACGAGTGTTTTGAGTGGCATCTTGCTGAGTGTAAACACGTGAGGGAGCGCGTGAGGATCCTATAATTGCATATTTTATCATGTCACACGAAAATAGTGGAGACGACAGAGGACCTGATTTGAACATGACGTTACGAGCCATGCAACAACAGTTTGAGCGCATGAACATGGTTTTCGGTGAATTCCGAGAAAGGTTGGATAGGCAAGACGAACGGTTGGAACGGCTTCGACCTGCCTGCCCCGTGCCACGGATTAGGAGACCCCACCGACAACCATCCGTTGATACTCTTGATGAAGAAGCATATGATGAAGAAGAGGAAGTGGCCTCCGATGACACTTGGGGGAGAGGTAGAGGAAGAGGAGGCAGACCAAGGCATTTCGTTCGTAGGGAGCACCGGAGGAGAGACGCCGTGGACCATAACACAGGTTCGATTAAGCTGATCATACCTCCATTCCAAGGTAAAAACGACCCCGATGTTTACATTGAATGGGAGAGGAAGGTTGAGCTTGTGTTTCATTGTCATAATTATTCAGAGGAAAAGAAAGTTAAATTGGCTGCAGTTGCTTTCACACCGATTATGCCATTGTTTGGTGGGACCAATTAACTGTGAGTAGACGCAGGAATCGTGAGCCTCGTATTGATACTTGGGAGGAAATGAAAGCAGTAATGAGAAGAAGGTTTGTACCTTCCCATTATTATCGGGACTTGCACTTGAAGTTGCAAAGTCTGAAGCAAGGTTCCAAGTCGGTGGAGGATTATTACAAGGAGATGGAAATAGCCATGATACGTGCTAATGTGAGGAGGACCGAGAAGCAACCATGGCTCGATTCATCTGTGGCCATAATCGGGAGATTGCCAATGTAGTCGAGCTGCAACATTACGTGGAGATTGACGACGTGGTACACATGGCCATGAAGGTTGAGAGGCAGCTCAAGAGAGGGGGTCGAACATCTTCAAAGGTAGAAGCTTCTGGTTCAGCGTCTTGGAGATCGAAGTTGGGTTCTTCTACGAAACCGGACGAGAAGACTGATTATAAGCCAAAGGGAGACACCTACAAGACCCAAGCCAACAACAAGGATAAGGGTAAAACTTTTTCTGAACCTCAAAGAATCGTGATATCAAATGTTTTCGTTGTGGGCTCAGGTCACATTGCTTCCCAATGTCCAAACAAGCGGACCATGATTATGATGGAGAGTGGGGATATCGAGACTGAAAAGAAGAAGATAGTGATTCCATGCATCCACTCCAAGATGCTAGTGACGTCGAGCATGCGGTTGAAGGTCAAGCCTTAGTTATCATGCGAGCCCTACATGTTCAAGTTAGAGAGATGGTGATGAGGTGCAAAGGGAGAATATCTTCTACACTCGTTGCCATGTGAAGGATCGTGTGTGTGGGTTGATTATTGACGGAGGAAGTCGTGAATGTGGCCAGCAGTTGATGTAGAAGACGAGCTCGGTTTGCATACCCAAAAACATCACAAGCCGTACAACTCCGGTGGCTGAATGAATGCGGTGAAGTGAAGGTAAATAAACAGGTTCTGTGTCCTTCTGTATTGGAAAGTACCGGGATGAGGTTCTTTGTGATGTTTGTAACCAATGAGTGCTAGCCATATGTTGCTGCTCGGGAGACCATGGCAGTTCGACAGGAGAGTGATAATGATGGGTATAGGAACCCGATATTCATTTGTAAAGGAAGGGAAGAAGTAACACTTTGCACCCTGAAACCGACTCAAGTGTTTTGAGGATCAGATTCGATTTAAAAGGTCTCTAGTGAGAAGAAGTGAAAAAGGGCTGAAAAACAAAAAGAGAAAGAGAGTGATCTTGAGAGAAAAGAAAGTGGAGAAATTGAAAACAAGAGTGAAAGATGGAGCGTTCAGAAAAAAGGGAGAGGAATTGAGTTTTATGCAAAAGAAACTAAATCGAAAATTCATCCACATGGACTTTACATGCCATTCCTGTTCCAAGTCACCCTTGGATTGATATCTCCATGGATTTTGTTTGGGTCTACCTAGATCTAGGATGGTCGAGATTCTATCTTTGTGTTGTTGACCGATTTTTCAAAAATGGTACACTTTATCCCTTGTCATAAAACTGATGATGCTACTCATGCGCAAATCTTTTCTTTAGGGAAGTGGTGCGTTACATGAGTCCCTAAGACGATTGTGAGTGATAGGGATGCGAAATTTCTGAGTCATTTTTTGGAGAGTTCTGTGCGATCCCAAAATGATAAGCAAACGACTCCAAACTAAAAAACTGGGTTCAGAAATGAATCCTTGGGTTCGAAACATGTCGTCTATGAAGTTTGAAGAATTTTGGATATAAGTCGGAATAGTGCCCGCTATGGATCCCGACCTAAACTCCAAAGCTATTTGGCTTGATTCTTGATTTTCATGAAGTTCTTTTCTTGTTGCTGGTTCCTAAGGAGTTGAGAGCATTTTCTAGAGGGAGAAACTAGCAAGATGAGGTGTGCTTCATGTGTGTCTAGCTTAATCACAAATAGGCAATATATATGTGAAGCTAATGAGCAATTAAGCAAAACAAAGCACCATTAAGGCCCTCATTAATGAAGGTCGGTTGCCCTAATGGAGATGAGGATGAATGTCATCCAAGTATCTTGATGAGGAAGAGCCAAGAAGCATTAATGGAGGTGGAGTTAATGGCTTGAGTGTTGACTTGGAAGACCAAAGATATTTTGGGCTAGTGAGGCAAGAGAGGAAAGGGGAAAAGGCCGAAAAGTTTGGGGCAAAGGGCGGTTGCCCTTGGTCAGCCCGTGGGTCCCACGGCTTGTGAGGAGAAACCGGAAAAGGACTCGGGTCTCGATTGGTCGCGTATTCGAAGTTCGTGGTTCGAATTGAACGTCGAATTGTCGGTATACGCGTGAAAACGGAGTTAATGAGCCCAAGATTGACATTTTCTATGAGAAATGTCCCGGATGTGTGTGGGGCTCGGGAGCCGATTTTGCCCATTGCAAGTGATGGGGCGAAGTTGTCCGCTTCTGACAGCATATCCCGTGTCTGCATCTCATGTTGGTCATTTTGGCATAAGTTGTCAAACCACGTGAACAATCATCCCTTAAGCCGGTAATGCTAACGTGGGGCCGGAGACGTCCTAGGAGCCGAGACTGGTTTTCTCAAGGTGACTTCTGAGTTGCTTGGGCACCGGAGATTACTGTAATCTCTGTTTGTCAAGATTAGACTCCAAGGACTTGAAGAGTGTATCTGAGACCTCTAAAGCACTGTTTGAGAGATCTAGTGAGTTGTGTGAATTATTCCGACGACTCCACATTGAGCCTTGAGAAGTCTAGCATTGTGTAATGTAAGCATTCGGCGTCAAATTTCCCAAAGAGGACCTCCGGATATGGATTTCCACTGAAAATGGTCATTTCCGCTCTTCGGAGGTTACTCGGGAAATCTCGAAATCCTAAGGGTTTTTGCTGTCTGTTTTGCCCAATTGTGAATGTCTGCTAGAGTTTTCTGGGCAATGCGTATGAACTTCGTTTGCCCGTAATCCATCAAACCCTTCTCCGCTATGCTCTTCTGAAGAGGGTAATGCTTGTTTTGCCGTTCGGAAGTCATTTGAAAGTGTCTGTGTGACTTCCAAAAGACAATCTGAAGCGTTGTTTCCTACTCTGTGTGCTGATGGGGCATGGCCGCGTCTGATATTTGGAATTAACTTTCTCCAGGAAACCGGCATTTTTGGACTTCCACTGAAAAGTTGTGTCTGTATACAGAAAGTTTGTTCTGTATAGAACAGATGATTGAGCACAACATGCCTTTGGGGACACTTTTCATCTATTGGCACTGGGTGTGGATTTTTGGAGTCCAATATTCACTATCTTCACGATGACCGAGCGAACTATCGGAAAATAGTGCCGTCCGTGTAATACACTGAAAACGCCGGTTTTGGACATTGTTGAGTTCTTTGGTCGCTCTGTTCCCCTTTGGTGACCCCTAGAGTCCTTCTGTCATGTCCATGGGCCATTTGCTCAATTTTGCCAACTTGAGGATGAATAGTGATTTCTTGCTCTGCCGAGCCGTTTTCTGTATTCTGCTCAAGTCGTGGCTTGGGTCATTGCTAATATCATTGTTTGGAATGGTGAGCCAAAATGGGGTGCTGACAAAGACGATTGTGAGTGATAGGGATGCGAAATTTCTGAGTCATTTTTGGAGAGTTCTGTGTGATGCGATTCCCGCCAAGAATGACGAGACCCGACAACTAAAGGAACCCAAGATCGTTCCACGATCAGATTTGATTGACGAACCCTCGACCCGTTGTTTACGACAAAAATAAGAACCTTGGTATAACTGACCTCAACCCGTTGTTTAAAGCGAAAAAAGAACCTCGGTATATAGGAAGACGCCACAAACGGTAATGGAAAACCGCTTGATATGTCGATGAAGACGCCACAAACGGTGGTGGAAAGCCGTTTGAAAAGTCGATGATGAACGCCACGAAAACTTCCGATAAGTTCGATTAGTTCTTCAAGAACCAAAGAGAATACTCTCACAATTTTCTGAATGTTCCTTCCATTAAAAATTGACTAAGATGAATATATATAGACATAAAGTAATCCTAATATGGTCATATCTCCTCCTATAGATAAGGAAATTAAAACCAAGAATATCGATAGAGATATGACATAATCTATAAAGATATAAAATCTAAATACCCCTAGAATATCTCTATGAGATTTAAACTTCAAACAAATCTGATGTTATCTTCTGTTGATCATCAACTGTTCTAGAAGCTTCCTTAAACACTTGCTGAATTTAGCCTTGTCCGGAATCTTCTATAACTTGAATAATGTTGATGGATCTTTGTGGATCACGTGATTCATGTCCAATGGGCCTCCACGAATTTGCTTGAGCCCAAACCTCTTGAATCAGGCCGTTGAGTTCATCTTTAAACTTCTTTGCTCGTGCTCGCGTAATCGGTCCAATTGGAACTTGAACTGGATCCCTTGAAGTCGTGCTACGATATTCCCCTCCTCTTGAAAAGGATTTGTCCTCAAATCATCACCTACATCAAAAGGAAGCAAATCAGAAACATTAAAAGTAGCACTTACATTGTACTCACCAGGTAAGTCTAGTTTATAAGCATTGTCATTGATGCGCTCCAGGACTTGAAAAGGTCCATCTCCTCTTGGAAGCAGTTTGGAACGTCTTTGCGCCGGAAATCTCTCTTTCCTCATATGCAACCAAACCCAATCTCCGGGTTCAAAAATCAGCTTATGACGGCCCTTGTTGGCGTTTTTGTATACTGCTCCGTTTTTCGCTCAATGTTGAGTCTTGTTTTCTCATGAATCTGCTTGACAAATTCAGCTTTCTTTTTGCCATCTAAATTAACATGCTCAGTCAAAGGTAAAGGAGATAAATGCAATGGAGTTAAAGGATTAAATCCATAAACAACTTCAAATGGTGAAAATTTAGTAGCGGAATGAACAGATCTGTTATAAGCAAACTCAACATGTGGTAAACACTCTTCCCATGTTTTAATGTTTTTTTTTATGATTGCCTCAACAAAGTAGACAAAGTTCTATTTACTACTTCCGTTTGACCATCAGTTTGTGGGTGACAAGTAGTAGAAAATAACAGCTTAGTACCTAACTTACACCACAAAGTCTTCCAAAAATAGCTCAAGAACTTAGCATCTCTATCCGAAACAATTGTTCTAGGCATGCCATGTAACCTCACAATCTCCCTAAAGAACAAATCAGCAACATGCGAGGCATCATCCGTTTTGTGACATGGAATAAAGTGTGCCATCTTAGAAAATCTATCCACAACCACAAAAATTGAATCTCTCCCACGTTTAGTCCTAGGTAATCCTAACACAAAGTCCATTGAAATATCAATCCAAGGCTCACTAGGAATTGGTAAAGGAGTATACAAACCGTTAGGCTGCACTCTGGATTTAGCTTGCCTACACGTAATGCATCTACCACAAATTCTCTCAACATCTCTTTTCATATGTGGCCAATAGAAGTGTTCTTGCAAAGTAGCTAAAGTCTTTGCAATTCCAAAATGTCCCATTAATCCTCCACCAAGAGATTCATGCACCAATAACTTTTCCTTCCTAAACACATCTAAAACAGATTTCAAATGTACCTTATGATCATCTAAGTTTTTGCTGTAAACGAGTATATCATCAAAGTTGACAACCACAAATCTACCTATAAATGCACGCAAAACACGATTCATAAGTCTCGTAAAGGTGCTTGGAGCATTAGTCAAACCAAAAGGCATAACTAACCATTCATACAAACCGTATTTTGTTTTAAAGGCAGTTTTCCATTCATCTCCTTCTTTCATTCTAATCTGATGATAACCACTCTTTAAATCAATTTTAGAAAATACACAAAAAACCATGTAGCTCATCTAACATATCATCTAAGCGAGGAATAGGATGACGATACTTTACCGTTACGTTGTTGATTGCTCGGCAATCAACGCACATTCTCCACGTCCCATCCTTCTTAGGTACAAGTTTAACCGGAACGGCGCATGGACTCATGCTTTCCCTCACGTACCCTTTCTCCAACAACTCACTTACCTGCCGTTGAAGCTCCTTTGTCTCCTCAAGATTGCTCCTATAAGCTGGTCGGTTTGGAATTGTCGCACCGGGAACAAAATCAATTTGATGTTCAATCCCTCGGATTGGAGGTAAGCCATGTGGTGTTTCCTCGGGAAAGACATCCTCATACTCCTGCAAAAGAGAAACAACAGAACTAGGAAGAGAGATATCAAGTTGTTAGTATTGAAAAATGCCTCTTTGTACAAAAGTACAATCATCGGCTGATTTAAAAACATTGCTTGCCTAATTTCTCCCATGTTTGCATAAAAATTCTTTTGTTTTCTCTCTGATTTTCTCTCAATGGCCGAATTTTGATTTTTTTTTCTCTCTCATTTTTCTCGGCCTCTCTCTGATTTTCCCTCGTTTTCTTCTGTTCACTCTCTTTCTTTTGATCACTCTCTTTTTGCAATCTCACTTGATCCTCATGTACTTGCTGCGGAGTCAATGGTACAAGAGTGATTGATCGTTGATTAAGTACAAAGGAGTATTTGTTCGTAAAGCCATCATGCTTCACACGCCTATCAAATTGCCATGGACGTCCAAGCAACAAATGTCCCGCTTGCATCGGTATTACATCACACAACACTTCATCTTCGTATTTACCGATTCGAAATGCAACTAACACTTGCTTGTCCACCCTTATTTCACCACTATCATTTAACCATTGCAATTTGTATGGCTTGGGGTGCTTCAGCATGGGTAGTCCCAATTTTTCCACCATTGTTATGCTTGCAACATTAGTACAACTACAATCATCTATAATCACACTACATACCTTGTCTTTGATGTAGCACCTAGTGTGAAAGATGTTCTCCCGCTGTATTTCTTCAACTCCTTTTATTTGCAAGCTCAATGCTCTCTTTGCCACCAATGTTAATGCATCTGGAGCTAAATATTTCTCCTCGGAACGTCCTCCAATGGGGGCATGTCATCGGGATCACTCTTTCTTTGGAACGATGGGAATTTCATCTTAATACTACCCAAGTTCTTGTCTTCCTGATTCCTATCTTCTCTAAACCGCCCTCCATGTTTCCTATTACTAACAACTGAATCTCGATCATCTTCATCAAAACCAGCCCCATAAATCTCTTCATCTTCAACCCTCACTTCCCTCGGTTGAACTCTTTCCCTCCTACGTGCATTAGGAGCGTTTCGTGGCTGCTCCACACGTTTATTCTCTATCAGATCTATCCGTTCATGAACCTGCTCAAACTCCAACCGCATCACACGCCTCATCTCACTCATCATGGCCTCTATAAGTATTTTCGAATCAGCCAATTCCGTTGCACCTTCGGGAATACTCTTAGCACTATTGTGAGACATGATTGCTGCAAAATAAAGTTAGAAAGAATGGACCTCACAATTCGCTCCCTTACGTGTTTACACTCAAGAATGTGAATCACTCTACACTCGTGTTTTACTCAACAAAATATGTGGCTTTTAACCCTCTAATATTCTCACCGCTCTTGCCTTTTTCCACTCGACAATTCTCTTTCAGTTCTTTGGAACTAAACAAACAACTCCAAATTTTCCAGCAACAATTCACCAAGAACTCATCAAGGAAAATTAATGATCAAAGGAAATTTCAGGAAGAAAAGAAGCAAGAGAAAAGGCAACTACTATGAAGGATTAATTAAACCAGAATGTTATATGAAATTATGGGATCGGAATCAATGCAGATTACAAAGAACGAGAAATAACAACTTTAGAATGGTCTGATGTAAAAAAATTGGATCAAATTGACAACGATGTCTTCTTTCTTTTCTTTCGATCTTTTTTTTTCTCAGCTCTGTATTTTTTTTTGGCCGATTTTTTTTTTCAGCTCTTTTTTTTTCAGCTTTGTATATTTTTTTTTTCAGCCGAAATTTTTTTTTTCAGCCCTTTTTTTTTACTAATAATCCACAAAGAACAATTTCGATGAAGCGAAACTCAGCAAATTGAAACAAAAAAGGATAGGATAAACCCGATTTGAAGCCTGATGCTCTGATACCAAATGATGCGATTCCCGCCAAGAATGACGAGACCCGACAACTAAAGGAACCCAAGATCGTTCCACGATCAGATTTGATTGACGAACCCTCGACCCGTTGTTTACGACAAAAACAAGAACCTTGGTATAACTGACCTCAACCCGTTGTTAATGCGAAACAAGAACCTCGGTATATAGGAAGACGCCACAAACGGTGAATGAAAAACCGCTTGATAAGTCGATGAAGACGCCACAAACGGTGGTGGAAAGCCGTTTGATAAGTCGATGATGAACGCCACGGGACTTCCGATAAGTTCGATTAGTTCTTCAAGAACCAAAGAGAATACTCTCACAATTTTCTGAATGATCCTTTCATTAAAAATTGACTAAGATGAATATATATAGACATAAAGTAATCCTAATCTGGTCATATCTCCTCCTATAGATAAGGAAATTAAAACCAAGAATATCAATAGAGATATGACATAATCTATAAAGATATAAAATCTAAATACCCCTAGAATATCTCTATGAGATTTAAACTTCAAACAAATCTGATGTTATCTTCTGTTGATCATCAACTATTCTAGAAGTTTCCTTAAACACTTGCTGAATTTAGCCTTGTCCGGAATCTTCTATAACTTGAATAATGTTGATGGATCTTTGTGGATCACGTGATTCATGTCCAGTGGGCCTCCACGAATTTGCTTGAGCCCAAACCTCTTGAATCAGGCCGTTGAGTTCATCTTTAAACTTCTTTGCTCGTGCTCGCGTAATCGGTCCAATTGGAACTTGAACTGGATCCCTTGAAGTCGTGCTACGAATTGCATCACTGTGCGCTAAGTTGGGAAAAACTTTGTTGTTTTCTACTACCGGTCACCCACAAACAGATGGACAAACCGAGGTTGTCAATCGAACCTTGGGCACTTTGTTGCGCGCTGTGACTGGAAAGAATTTGAAAGCTTGGGAAGATTGCATTCCATTCGTTGAATTTGCATATAATAGGACTGTGCATTCTTCTTCAAAGTTTTCACCATTTGAGGTTGTTTATGGTTTTAATCCACTAACTCCATTGGACTTGATTCCTTTACCTGTAAATGAGCATTCTAATCTTGATGGAAAGAAAAAGGGAGAGTTGGTGAAGCAGATTCATGAAGAGGCACGGCAAAACATTTTGAAGAAGAATGAACAAGCAGCAACCCGAGCCAACAAAGGAAGGAAGCGGGTCACTTTTCAACCTGGAGATTGGGTTTGGGTTCACTTAAGGAAGGAGAGATTTCCGAGCCTGAGGAATTCCAAGTTGAATCCACGCGGAGATGGACCATTTCAAGTTCTGGATAAGATCAATGACAATGCTTATAAGATTGATCTTCCAGGTGAGTATCAAGTAAGTTCGACTTTTAATGTTTCTGATCTTTCTCCCTTTGACGCAGGTTCAGATTCGAGGACGAATCCTTTTGAAGAGAGGGGGAATGATACGACTCGGGGTCAAACCGACGAGCATAGGTCGGAAGGACTTCGTGATGAGGATCGTGGGCACGATGATGGGGCTGAAGCACACGAGCTCGGAAGTGGGATTCGTGAAGAGGGAGCTGATGCACAAGATCTCGGAGGCTTACATGTTTCGAGTGGACCAATCACACGAGTGAAGGCAAGACAGATCCAGCAAGATGTGGAGAGCTCATTTGCGGGTTTCTTGGGCCAAGAGGAGACTAATTCGAATTGGTCTCTAAAGGGCCTTACCCAATTAACTTGTCTTGAGATGGTCAATAGCCCATCTAAGATTAGAGTAGACGCATAAGGAAAGCCAAGAGATGCTGAATAAGGAATAAAAAGACTGCCAAATATTCTAGGGGGCCTTTATTTAGTTTCCTCTATTAATTCCGGTTTTAGGAAACTAAAGATATTCCAGTTGCCAAGTTTATTAGTTTCCAGATTCTCCTAGGCTTATATAAAGGAGGCTGAATAGCTGATTAGAGGTACTTTCAGGCTACACTGGTGAGAATTTTCCTCTATGTTGTTCTTCGGCAACCTTCCGTGATTGCAAGCATGGATGCTTGTAATTCTCGGCTATTTATAATATTGGTTCTTGGTTTTCTGTAACCATCGGGTCAATATTCCATTCCTTTATAATATTGGTTCTTGGTTTTCTATAACCATCGGGTCAATATTCCATCCCTCATAATCTCTAATGGCGATTCGGGTTCGATTTCCAGTCTTTGTTGTCGGGTCTTGCGGCAGGTCTCGTGGGGTTCACATCATTTGGTATCAGAGCCTAAGTTCCAAATCGAGGTTTCATCTATCCTTGTTCTTTTCTTTTTCTTCATTCTAGAATCTTTAGATATAGCTTTCATTTCTATCCTTTCCATTAATATTGTCTGATCTGATCTTAGCTGTCTAAATCGTCAAAAAAAAAAGAAGAAAGAAAAAGTGCAAAAAAAAAAGAAAAAAAAAGGAGTTATCATTGGGTGTTGTTCGTAGCACCATTTGCTGTCTTCGTGGGCGAAGAATTTATTGCACAATTTGTTGTCTTTGTGTTCTAATCGTCTTGGCATTAAGTTGACCTGTCATAGTAGCACTTCCGTACGCAGTGTCTTCTATCAATCCATAAACTACGTCATTGGGTCAGATTGTGTCATATCATTTTCTGTGGATCTAATATTATAAGTTGTTCGGGTTGAACTCGTTTTCCGCCTTGCGATCGGATTGATTAGTTGCCCTAGAACTTTGAAGTGGAAATAAAGAGAGGAAAAAGGCAAGAGTGTGTGAGAACATCAGAGGATAAAAGCCTATTTTGAGTGAAAACACGAGTGTTTTGAGTGGCATCTTGCTGAGTGTAAACACGTGAGGGAGCGCGTGAGGATCCTATAATTGCATATTTTATCATGTCACACGAAAATAGTGGAGACGACAGAGGACCTGATTTGAACATGACGTTACGAGCCATGCAACAACAGTTTGAGCGCATGAACATGGTTTTCGGTGAATTCCGAGAAAGGTTGGATAGGCAAAACGAACGGTTGGAACGGCTTCAACCTGCGCCCGTGCCACGGATTAGGAAACCCCACCGACAACCATCCGTTGATACTCTTGATGAAGAACATATGATGAAGAAGAGGAAGTGGCCTCCGATGACACTTGGGGGAGAGGTAGAGGAAGAGGAGGCAGACCAAGGCATTTCGTTCGTAGGGAGCACCGGAGGAGAGACGCCGTGGACCATAACACAGGTTCGATTAAGCTAATCATACCTCCATTCCAAGGTAAAAACGACCCCGATGTTTACATTGAATGGGAGAGGAAGGTTGAGCTTGTGTTTCATTGTCATAATTATTCAGAGGAAAAGAAAGTTAAATTGGCTGCAGTTGCTTTCACCGATTATGCCATTGTTTGGTGGGACCAATTAACTGTGAGTAGACGCAGGAATCGTGAGCCTCGTATTGATACTTGGGAGGAAATGAAAGCAGTAATGAGAAGAAGGTTTGTTCCTTCCCATTATTATCGGGACTTGCACTTGAAGTTGCAAAGTCTGAAGCAAGGTTCCAAGTCGGTGGAGGATTATTACAAGGAGATGGAAATAGCCATGATACGTGCTAATGTTGAGGAGGACCGAGAAGCAACCATGGCTCGATTCATCTGTGGCCATAATCGGGAGATTTCCAATGTAGTTGAGCTGCAACATTACGTGGAGATTGACGACGTGGTACACATGGCCATGAAGGTTGAGAGGCAGCTCAAGAGAGGGGGTCGAACATCTTCAAAGGTAGAAGCTTCTGGTTCAGCGTCTTGGAGATCGAAGTGGGGTTCTTCTACGAAACCGGACGAGAAGACTGATTATAAGCCAAAGGGAGACACCTACAAGACCCAAGCCAACAACAAGGATAAGGGTAAAACTTTTTCTGAACCTCAAAGAAATCGTGATATCAAATGTTTTCGTTGTTTGGGCTCAGGTCACATTGCTTCCCAATGTCCAAACAAGCGGACCATGATTATGATGGAGAGTGGGGATATCGAGACTGAAGAAGAAGAAAATAGTGATTCCATGCATCCACTCGAAGATGCTAGTGACGTCGAGCATGCGGTTGAAGGTCAAGCCTTAGTTATCATGCGAGCCCTACATGTTCAAGTTAGAGAGGATGGTGATGAGGTGCAAAGGGAGAATATCTTCTACACTCGTTTCCATGTGAAGGATCGTGTGTGTGGGTTGATTATTGACGGAGGAAGTTGCGTGAACGCGGCCAGCAAGTTGATGGTAGACGAGCTCGGTTTGCATACCCAAAAACATCACAAGCCGTACAAACTCCGGTGGCTGAATGAATGCGGTGAAGTGAAGGTAAATAAACAGGTTCTTGTGTCCTTCTGTATTGGAAAGTACCGGGATGAGGTTCTTTGTGATGTTGTACCAATGAGTGCTAGCCATATGCTGCTCGGGAGACCATGGCAGTTCGACAGGAGAGTGGTACATGATGGGTATAGGAACCGATATTCATTTGTAAAGGACGGGAAGAAAGTAACACTTGCACCCTTGACATCGACTCAAGTGTTTGAGGATCAGATTCGATTTAAAAGGTCTCTTAGTGAGAAGAGTGAAAAAGTGGCTGAAAAACAAAAAGAGAAAGAGAGTGATCTTGAGAGAAAAGAAAGTGGAGAGAATGTGAAAAACAAGAGTGAAAAGATGGAGAGTTCAGAAAAAAAGGAGAGGAAATTGAGTTTTTATGCAAAAGAAAGAGAGCTTAAGGGTGCTTATAATGGTAATAGACCGATGATCTTGTTCTTGTACAAGGAGGTGTATCTTTCTATTTCTGACCGTGACTCTACTTTGCCTAGTGTTGCTATTTCTCTCTTGCAGGAAATCGAAGATGTCTTTCCCGAAGAAATGCCGCAGGGACTACCACCAAAATGAGGGATTGAGCATCAGATTGATCTTATTCCAGGAGCTCCTATTCCAAATCGACCGACCGGCCTATCGAAGTAGTCCGGAAGAGGCTAAAGAACTTCAGAGGCAAGTTGAGGAGCTATTGGCCAAGGGACAAGTTCGAGAAAGTATGAGCCCATGCGCTGTCCTTGTTCTGCTCGTTCCAAAGAAAGACGGGACTTGGAGAATGTGTGTCGATTGTAGAGCTGTGAACAAGATCACGGTAAAATATCGATTGTAGAGCTGTGAACTCAATCCAACGTGAAAATAGGCATGAGGGGTATTTATTTCGTGAAAATAGGCTATGTATTCCAAAGAGTTCCATGCGTGAATTACTTGTTAGGGAGTCTCATGGGGAGGGTTGATGGGGCACTTTGGAGTTGCTATGACCTTGGACATTCTGAAGGAGCACTTCTTTTGACCTCACATGAAAAGAGATGTCGAGAGAATTTGTTCAGGTGCATCACATGTAAGAAGGCTAAATTGAAAATTCATCCACATGGACTTTACATGCCATTACCTGTTCCAAGTCACCCTTGGATTGATATCTCCATGGATTTTGTTTTGGGTCTACCTAGATCTAGGAATAGTCGAGATTCTATCTTTGTGGTTGTTGACCGATTTTCAAAAATGGTACACTTTATCCCATGTCATAAAACGGATGATGCTACTCATGCGGCAAATCTTTTCTTTAGGGAAGTGGTGCGTTTACATGGAGTCCCTAAGACGATTGTGAGTGATAGGGATGCGAAATTTCTGAGTCATTTTTGGAGAGTTCTGTGTGATGCGATTCCCGCCAAGAATGACGAGACCCGACAACTAAAGGAACCCAAGATCGTTCCACGATCAGATTTGATTGACGAACCCTCGACCTGTTGTTTACGACAAAAACAAGAACCTTGGTATAACTGACCTCAACCCGTTGTTTAAAGCGAAACAAGAACCTCGGTATATAGGAAGACGCCACAAACGGTAATGGAAAACCGCTTGATAAGTCGATGAAGACGCCACAAACAGTGGTGGAAAGCCGTTTGATAAGTCGATGATGAACGCCACGGAAACTTCCGATAAGTTCGATTAGTTCTTCAAGAACCAAAGAGAATACTCTCACAATTTTCTGAATGTTCCTTTCATTAAAAATTGACTAAGATGAATATATATAGACATAAAGTAATCCTAATCTGGTCATATCTCCTCCTATAGATAAGGAAATTTAAACCAAGAATATCAATAGAGATATGACATAATCTATAAAGATATAAAATCTAAATACCCCTAGAATATCTCTATGAGATTTAAACTTCAAACAAATCCGATGTTATCTTCTGTTGATCATCAACTATTCTAGAAGCTTCCTTAAACACTTGCTGAATTTAGCCTTGTCCGGAATCTTCTATAACTTGAATAATGTTGATGGATCTTTGTGGATCACGTGATTCATGTCCAGTGGGCCTCCACGAATTTGCTTGAGCCCAAACCTCTTGAATCAGGCCGTTGAGTTCATCTTTAAACTTCTTTACTCGTGCTCGCGTAATCGGTCCAATTGGAACTTGAACTGGATCCCTTGAAGTCGTGCTACGATTTGCATCATTCCCCTCCTCTTGAAAAGGATTTGTCCTCAAATCATCACCTACATCAAAAGGAAGCAAATCAGAAACATTAAAAGTAGCACTTACATTGTACTCACCAGGTAAGTCTAGTTTATAAGCATTGTCATTGATGCGCTCCAGGACTTGAAAAGGTCCATCTCCTCTTGGAAGCAGTTTGGAACGTCTTTGCGACGGAAATCTCTCTTTCCTCATATGCAACCAAACCCAATCTCCGGGTTCAAAAATCAGCTTATGACGGCCCTTGTTGGCGTGTTTTGTATACTGCTCCGTTTTTCGCTCAATGTTGAGTCTTGTTTTCTCATGAATCTGCTTGACAAATTCAGCTTTCTTTTTGCCTTCTAAATTAACATGCTCAGTCAAAGGTAAAGGAGATAAATCCAATGGAGTTAAAGGATTAAATCCATAAACAACTTCAAATGGTGAAAATTTAGTAGCGGAATGAACAGATCTGTTATAAGCAAACTCAACATGTGGTAAACACTCTTCCCATGTTTTAATGTTTTTTTTTATGATTGCCCTCAACAAAGTAGACAAAGTTCTATTTACTACTTCCGTTTGACCATCAGTTTGTGGGTGACAAGTAGTAGAAAATAACAGCTTAGTACCTAACTTACACCACAAAGTCTTCCAAAAATAGCTCAAGAACTTAGCATCTCTATCCGAAACAATTGTTCTAGGCATGCCATGTAACCTCACAATCTCCCTAAAGAACAAATCAGCAACATGCGAGGCATCATCCGTTTTGTGACATGGAATAAAGTGTGCCATCTTAGAAAATCTATCCACAACCACAAAAATTGAATCTCTCCCACTTTAGTCCTAGGTAATCCTAACACAAAGTCCATTGAAATATCAATCCAAGGCTCACTAGGAATTGGTAAAGGAGTATACAAACCGTTAGGCTGCACTCTGGATTTAGCTT
The DNA here is from genome assembly GCF_007655135.1 of Punica granatum. NCBI lineage: Eukaryota > Viridiplantae > Streptophyta > Magnoliopsida > Myrtales > Lythraceae > Punica > Punica granatum. The sequence continues at coordinate 92,351 of NW_022204106.1, forward strand.
GCCTACACGTAATGCATCTACCACAAATTCTCTCAACATCTCTTTTCATATGTGGCCAATAGAAGTGTTCTTGCAAAGTAGCTAAAGTCTTTGCAATTCCAAAATGTCCTATTAATCCTCCACCAAGAGATTCATGCACCAATAACTTTTCCTTCCTAAACACATCTAAAACATATTTCAAATGTACCTTATGATCATCTAAGTTTTTGCTGTAAACGAGTATATCATCAAAGTTGACAACCACAAATCTACCTATAAATGCACGCAAAACACGATTCATAAGTCTCGTAAAGGTGCTTGGAGCATTAGTCAAACCAAAAGGCATAACTGACCATTCATACAAACCGTATTTTGTTTTAAAGGCAGTTTTCCATTCATCTCCTTCTTTCATTCTAATCTGATGATAACCACTCTTTAAATCAATTTTAGAAAATACACAAAAACCATGTATCTCATCTAACATATCATCTAAGCGAGGAATAGGATGACGATACTTTACCGTTACGTTGTTGATTGCTCGGCAATCAACGCACATTCTCCACGTCCCATCATTCTTAGGTACAAGTTTAATCGGAACGGCGCATGGACTCATGCTTTCCCTCACGTACCCTTTCTCCAACAACTCACTTACCTGCCGTTGAAGCTCCTTTGTCTCCTCAAGATTGCTCCTATAAGCTGGTCGGTTTGGAATTGTCGCACCGGGAACAAAATCAATTTGATGTTCAATCCCTCGGATTGGAGGTAAGCCATGTGGTGTTTCCTCGGGAAAGACATCCTCATACTCCTGCAAAAGAGAAACAACAGAACTAGGAAGAGAGATATCAAGTTCGTTAGTATTGAAAAATGCCTCTTTGTACAAAAGTACAATCATCGGCTGATTTAAAAACATTGCTTGCCTAATTTCTCCCATGTTTGCATAAAAATTCTTTTGTTTTCTCTCTGATTTTCTCTCAATGGCCGAATTTTGATTTTCTTTTTCTCTCTCATTTTTCTCGGCCTCTCTCTGATTTTCCCTCGTTTTCTTCTGTTCACTCTCTTTCTTTTGATCACTCTCTTTTTGCAATCTCACTTGATCCTCATGTATTTGCTGCGGAGTCAATGGTACAAGAGTGATTGATCGTTGATTAAGTACAAAGGAGTATTTGTTCGTAAAGCCATCATGCTTCACACGCCTATCAAATTGCCATGGACGTCCAAGCAACAAATGTCCCGCTTGCATCGGTATTACATCACACAACACTTCATCTTCGTATTTACCGATTCGAAATGCAACTAACACTTGCTTGTCCACCCTTATTTCACCACTATCATTTAACCATTGCAATTTGTATGGCTTGGGGTGCTTCAGCATGGGTAGTCCCAATTTTTCCACCATTGTTATGCTTGCAACATTAGTACAACTACAATCATCTATAATCACACTACATACCTTGTCTTTGATGTAGCACCTAGTGTGAAAGATGTTCTCCCGCTGTATTTCTTCAACTCCTTTTATTTGCAAGCTCAATGCTCTCTTTGCCACCAATGTTAATGCATCTGGAGCTAAATATTTCTCCTCGGGAACGTCCTCCAATGGGGGCATGTCATCGGGATCACTCTTTCTTTGGAACGATGGGAATTTCATCTTAATACTACCCAAGTTCTTGTCTTCCTGATTCCTATCTTCTCTAAACCGCCCTCCATGTTTCCTATTACTAACAACTGAATCTCGATCATCTTCATCAAAACCAGCCCCATAAATCTCTTCATCTTCAACCCTCACTTCCCTCGGTTGAACTCTTTCCCTCCTACGTGCATTAGGAGCGTTTCGTGGCTGCTCCACACGTTTATTCTCTATCAGATCTATCCGTTCATGAACCTGTTCAAACTCCAACCGCATCACACGCCTCATCTCACTCATCATGGCCTCTATAAGTATTTTCGAATAAGCCAATTCCGTTGCACCTTCGGGAATACTCTTAGCACTATTGTGAGACATGATTGCTGCAAAATAAAGTTAGAAAGAATGGACCTCACAATTCGCTCCCTTACGTGTTTACACTCAAGAATGTGAATCACTCTACACTCGTGTTTTCACTCAACAAAATATGTGGCTTTTAACCCTCTAATATTCTCACCGCTCTTGCCTTTTTCCACTCGACAATTCTCTTTCAGTTCCTTTGGAACTAAACAAACAACTCCAAATTTTCCAGCAACAATTCACCAAGAACTCATCAAGGAAAATTAATGATCAAAGGAAATTTCAGGAAGAAAAGAAGCAAGAGAAAAGGCAACTACTATGAAGGATTAATTAAACCAGAATGTTATATGAAATTATGGGATCAGAATCAATGCAGATTACAAAGAACGAGAAATAACAACTTTAGAATGGTTTGATGTAAAAAATTTGGATCAAATTGACAACGATGTCTTCTTTCTTTTCTTTCGATCTTTTTTTTTCTCAGCTCTGTATTTTTGTTTTTGGCCGATTTTTTTTTTCAGCTCTTTTTTTTTCAGCTTTGTATATATTTTTTTTTTCAGCCGAAATTTTTTTTTCAGCCCTTTTTTGTTTTTACTAATAATCCACAAAGAACAATTTCGATGAAGCGAAACTCAGCAAATTGAAACAAAAAAGGATAGGATAAACCCGATTTGAAGCCTGATGCACTGATACCAAATGATGCGATTCCCGCCAAGAATGACGAGACCCGACAACTAAAGGAACCCAAGATCGTTCCACGATCAGATTTGATTGACGAACCCTCGACCCGTTGTTTACGACAAAAACAAGAACCTTGGTATAACTGACCTCAACCCGTTGTTTAATGCGAAACAAGAACCTCGGTATATAGGAAGATGCCACAAACGGTAATGGAAAATCGCTTGATAAGTCGATGAAGACGCCACAAACGGTGGTGGAAAACCGTTTGATAAGTCGATGATGAACGCCACGGAAACTTCCGATAAGTTCGATTAGTTCTTCAAGAACCAAAGAGAATACTCTCACAATTTTCTGAATATTCCTTTCATTAAAAATTGACTAAGATGAATATATATAGACATAAAGTAATCCTAATCTGGTCATATCTCCTCCTATAGATAAGGAAATTAAAACCAAGAATATCAATAGAGATATGACATAATCTATAAAGATATAAAATCTAAATACCCCTAGAATATCTCTATGAGATTTAAACTTCAAACAAATCTGATGTTATCTTCTGTTGATCATCAACTATTCTAGAAGCTTCCTTAAACACTTGCTGAATTTAGCCTTGTCCGGAATCTTCTATAACTTGAATAATGTTGATGGATCTTTGTGGATCACGTGATTCATGTCCAGTGGGCCTCCACGAATTTGCTTGAGCCCAAACTTCTTGAATCAGGCCGTTGAGTTCATCTTTAAACTTCTTTGCTCGTGCTCGCGTAATCGGTCCAATTGGAACTTGAACTGGATCCCTTGAAGTCGTGCTACGATTTGCATCACTGTGCGCTAAGTTGGGAACAACTTTGTTGTTTTCTACTACCTGTCACCCACAAACAGATGGACAAACCGAGGTTGTCAATCGAACCTTGGGCACTTTGTTGCGCGCTGTGACTGGAAAGAATTTGAAAGCTTGGGAAGATTGCATTCCATTCGTTGAATTTGCATATAATAGGACTGTGCATTCTTCGTCAAAGTTTTCACCATTTGAGGTTGTTTATGGTTTTAATCCACTAACTCCATTGGACTTGATTCCTTTACCTATAAATGAGCTTTCTAATCTTGATGGAAAGAAAAAGGCAGAGTTGGTGAAGCAGATTCATGAAGAGGCACGGCAAAACATTTTGAAGAAGAATGAACAAGCAGCAACCCGAGCCAACAAAGGAAGGAAGCGGGTCACTTTTCAACCTGGAGATTGGGTTTGGGTTCACTTAAGGAAGGAGAGATTTCCGAGCCTGAGGAATTCCAAGTTGAATCCACGCGGAGATGGACAATTTCAAGTTCTGGATAAGATCAATGACAATGCTTATAAGATTGATCTTCCAGGTGAGTATCAAGTAAGTTCGACTTTTAATGTTTCTGATCTTTCTCCCTTTGACGCAGGTTTAGATTCGAGGACGAATCCTTTTGAAGAGAGGGGGAATGATACGACTCGGGGTCAAACCGACGAGCATAGGTCGGAAGGACTTCGTGATGAGGATCGTGGGCACGATGATGGGGCTGAAGCACACGAGCTCGGAAGTAGGATTCGTGAAGAGGGAGCTGATGCACAAGATCTCGGAGGCTTACATGTTTCGAGTGGACCAATCACACGAGCGAAGGCAAGACAGATCCAGCAAGCTGTGGAGAGCTCATTTGCGGGTTTCTTGGGCCAAGAGGAGACTAATTCGAATTGGTCTCTAAAGGGCCTTACCCAATTAACTTGTCTTGAGATGGTCAATAGCCCATTTAAGATTAGAGTAGACGCATAAGGAAAGCCAAGAGATGCTGAATAAGGAATAAAAAGACTGCCAAATATTCTAGGGGGCCTTTATTTAGTTTCCTCTATTAATTCCGGTTTTAGGAAACTAAAGATATTCCAGTTGCCAAGTTTATTAGTTTCCAGATTCTCCTAGGCTTATATAAAGGAGGCTGAATAGCTGATTAGAGGTACTTTCAGGCTACACTGGTGAGAATTTTCCTCTATGTTGTTCTTCGGCAACCTTCCGTGATTGCAAGCATGGATGCTTGTAATTCTCGGCTATTTATAATATTGGTTCTTGGTTTACTGTAACCATCGGGTCAATATTCCATTCCTTTATAATATTGGTTCTTGGTTTTCTATAACCATCGGGTCAATATTCCATCCCTCATAATCTCTAATGGCGATTCGGGTTCGATTTCCAGTCTTTGTTGTCGGGTCTTGCGGCAGGTCTCGTGGGGTTCGCATCATTTGGTATCAGAGCCTAAGTTCCAAATCGAGGTTTCATCTATCCTTGTTCTTTTCTTTTTCTTCATTCTAGAATCTTTAGATATAGCTTTCATTTCTATCCTTTCCATTAATCTTGTCTGATCTGATCTTAGCTGTCTAAATCGTCAAAAAAAAAGAAGAAAGAAAAAGTGCAAAAAAAAAAGAAAAAAAAAGGAGTTATCATTGGGTGTTGTTCGTAGCACCATTTGCTGTCTTCGTGGGCGAAGAATTAATTGCACAATTTGTTGTCTTTGTGTTCTAATCGTCTTGGCGTTAAGTTGACCTGTCATAGTAGCACTTCCGTACGCAGTGTCTTCTATCAATCCATAAACTACGACGTTGGGTCAGATTGTGTCATATCATTTTCTGTGGATCTAATATTATAAGTTGTTCAGGTTGAACTCGTTTTCCGCCTTGCGATCGGATTGATTAGTTGCCCTAGAACTTTGAAGAGGAAATAAAGAGAGGAAAAAGGCAAGAGTGTGTGAGAACATCAGAGGATAAAAGCCTATTTTGAGTGAAAACACGAGTGTTTTGAGTGGCATCTTGCTGAGTCTAAACATGTGAGGGAGCGCGTGAGGATCCTATAATTGCATATTTTATCATGTCACACGAAAATAGTGGAGACGACAGAGGACCTGATTTGAACATGACGTTACGAGCCATGCAACAACAGTTTGAGCGCATGAACATGGTTTTCGGTGAATTCCGAGAAAGGTTGGATAGGCAAGACGAACGGTTGGAACGGCTTCAACCTGCGCCCGTGCCACGGATTAGGAGACCCCACCGACAACCATCCGTTGATACTCTTGATGAAGAAGCATATGATGAAGAAGAGGAAGTGGCCTCCGATGACACTTGGGGGAGAGGTAGAGGAAGAGGAGGCAGACCAAGGCATTTCGTTCGTAGGGAGCACCGGAGGAGAGACGCCGTGGACCATAACACAGGTTCGATTAAGCTGATCATACCTCCATTCCAAGGTAAAAACGACCCCGATGTTTACATTGAATGGGAGAGGAAGGTTGAGCTTGTGTTTCATTGTCATAATTATTCAGAGGAAAAGAAAGTTAAATTGGCTGCAGTTGCTTTCACCGATTATGCCATTGTTTGGTGGGACCAATTAACTGTGAGTAGACGCAGGAATCGTGAGCCTCGTATTGATACTTGGGAGGAAATGAAAGCAGTAATGAGAAGAAGGTTTGTTCCTTCCCATTATTATCGGGACTTGCACTTGAAGTTGCAAAGTCTGAAGCAAGGTTCCAAGTCGGTGGAGGATTATTACAAGGAGATGGAAATAGCCATGATACGTGCTAATGTTGAGGAGGACCGAGAAACAACCATGGCTCGATTCATCTGTGGCCATAATCGGGAGATTGCCAATGTAGTTGAGCTGCAACATTACGTGGAGATTGACGACGTGGTACACATGGCCATGAAGGTTGAGAGGCAGCTCAAGAGAGGGGGTCGAACATCTTCAAAGGTAGAAGCTTCTGGTTCAGCGTCTTGGAGATCGAAGTGGGGTTCTTCTACGAAACCGGACGAGAAGACTGATTATAAGCCAAAGGGAGACACCTACAAAACCCAAGCCAACAACAAGGATAAGGGTAAAACTTTTTCTGAACCTCAAAGAAATCGTGATATCAAATGTTTTCGTTGTTTGGGCTCAGGTCACATTGCTTCCCAATGTCCAAACAAGCGGACCATGATTATGATGGAGAGTGGGGATATCGAGACTGAAGAAGAAGAAGATAGTGATTCCATGCATCCACTCGAAGATGCTAGTGACGTCGAGCATGCGGTTGAAGGTCAAGCCTTAGTTATCATGCGAGCCCTACATGTTCAAGTTAGAGAGGATGGTGATGAGGTGCAAAGGGAGAATATCTTCTACTGATGCAAATCGTAGCACGACTTCAAGGGATCCAGTTCAAGTTCCAATTGGACCGATTACGCGAGCACGAGCAAAGAAGTTTAAAGATGAATTCAACGGCCTGATTCAAGAGGTTTGGGCTCAAGCAAATTCGTGGAGGCCCATTGGACATGAATCACGTGATCCACAAAGATCCATCAACATTATTCAAGTTATAGAAGATTTCGGACAAGGCTAAATTCAGCAAGTGTTTAAGGAAGCTTCTAGAACAGTTGATGATCAACAGAAGATAACATCTGATTTGTTTGAAGTTTAAATCTCATAGAGATATTCTAGGGGTATTTAGATTTTATATCTTTATAGATTATGTCATATCTCTATCGATATTCTTGGTTTTAATTTCCTTATCTATAGGAGGAGATATGACCATATTAGGATTACTTTATGTCTATATATATTCATCTTAGTCAATTTTTAATGGAAGGAACATTCAGAAAATTGCGAGAGTATTCTCTTTGGTTCTTGAAGAACTAATCGAACTTATCGGAAGTTTCTGTGGCGTTCATCATCGACTTATCAAACGGCTTTCCACCACCGTTTGTGGCGTCTTCATCGACTTATCAAGCGGTTTTCCATTACCGTTTGTGGCGTCTTCCTATATACCGAGGTTTTTGTTTCGCATTAAACAACGGGTTGAGATCAGTTATATCAAGGTTCTTGTTTTTGTCGTAAACAACGGGTCGAGGGTTCGTCAATCAAATCTGATCGTGGAACGATCTTGGGTTCCTTTAGTTGTCGGGTCTCGTCGTTCTTGGCGGGAATCGCATCATTTGGTATCAGAGCATCAGGCTTCAAATCGGGTTTATCCTATCCTTTTTTGTTTCAATTTGCTGAGTTTCGCTTCATCGAAATTGTTCTTTGTGGATTATTAGTAGAAAAAAAAAGGGCTGAAAAAAAAAAATTTCGGCTGAAAAAAAAAATATACAAAGCTGAAAAAAAAGAGCTGAAAAAAAAATCGGCCAAAAAAAAATACAGAGCGGAGAAAAAAAAAAGATCGAAAGAAAAGAAAGAAGACGTCGTTGTCAATTTGATCCAAATTTTTTTACATCTGACCATTCTAAAGTTGTTATTTCTCGTTCTTTGTAATCTGCATTGATTCTGATCCCATAATTTCATATAACATTCTGGTTTATTTAATCCTTCATAGTAGTTGCCTTTTCTCTTGCTTCTTTTCTTCCTGAAATTTCCTATGATCATTAATTTTCCTTGATTAGTTCTTGGTGAATTGTTGCTGGAAAATTTGGAGTTGTTTGTTTAGTTCCAAAGGAACTGAAAGAGAATTGTCGAGTGGAAAAAGGCAAGAGCGGTGAGAATATTAGAGGGTTAAAAGCCACATATTTTGTTGAGTGAAAACACGAGTGTAGAGTGATTCACATTCTTGAGTGTAAACACGTAAGGGAGCGAATTGTGAGGTCCATTCTTTCTAACTTTATTTTGCAGCAATCATGTCTCACAATAGTGCTAAGAGTATTCCCGAAGGTGCAACGGAATTGGCTGATTCGAAAATACTTATAGAGGCCATGATGAGTGAGATGAGGCGTGTGATGCGGTTGGAGTTTGAGCAGGTTCATGAACGGATAGATCTGATAGAGAATAAACGTGTGGAGCAGCCACGAAACGCTCCTAATGCACGTAGGAGGGAAAGAGTTCAACCGAGGGAAGTGAGGGTTGAAGATGAAGAGATTTATGGGGCTGGTTTTGATGAAGATGATCGAGATTCGGTTGTTAGTAATAGGAGACATGGAGGGCGGTTTAGAGAAGATAGGAATCGGGAAGATTATAACTTGGGTAGTATTAAGATGAAAATCCCATTGTTCCAAGGAAAGAGTGATCCCGAAGCATACCTTGATTGGGAGAAAAAGGTGGAGTTTGTATTTGATTGTCATAGTTATTCCGAGCTGAAGAAAGTCAAATTGGCAGCAATTGAATTCTCGGATTATGCAATTGTTTGGTGGGATCAATTGATGATAAATAGGCGAAGAAATAGAGAGCCACCTATAGATACGTGGGAGGAAATGAAAAGGGTGATGAGGAAGCGATTTGTTCCTAGTTATTACTACCGGGAGCTGTATAATAAGTTACAAAGTCTTAGGCAAGGTAACCGGAGTGTAGAGGAATATTTTAAGGAGATGGAAGTGGCCATGATTAGAGCTAACATAGAGGAGGATCGAGAGGCTACTATGGCAAGATTTTTGGCTGGATTGAATCGAGAAATTCAAAATGCCGTGGAATTACAACATTATGTGGAGTTGGAGGATATGGTGCACATGGCCATCAAGATTGAGAACCAGTTCAAGAGGAGAGGCAATACACGTGCAAGCCAAAGTCCAAGCACATCCACTTGGAAACCGAATCAGTGGAAGAAAGATGAGAAGCAATCCACGTCGATGTTGAAAACCGAGCAAAAGCGAGAAGCAACCAGCCATGTTCCTCAAGGTAAAACCGACATTTCTACCTCCAGGAATCGTGACATTAAGTGTTTTAAATGCCAAGGCAGGGGACACATAGCAAGTCAATGCCCAAACAAGCGGGTCATGGTGATGCGAGACGATGGTGACATTGTGACCGACACTGAAGATTCCGACACCGATGACATGCCCCCATTGGAGGACGTTCCCGAAGAGGAATATTTAGCTCCAGATGCATTGACATTGGTGGCAAGGAGAGCATTAAGCTTGCAAACAAAAGGAGTTGAAGAAGTGCAGCGGGAGAACATCTTTCACACTAGGTGCTACATCAAAGACAAGGTATGTAGTGTGATTATTGATGGTGGTAGTTGTACTAATGTCGCAAGCGCAACAATGGTGGAAAAATTAAGACTGCCCATGGTGAAGCACCCTAGGCCGTACAAGCTGCAATGGTTGAATGATAGTGGTGAGATAAGGGTGAATAAGCAGGTGTTAGTTGCATTTCGAATCGGTAAGTACGAAGTTGAAGTGTTGTGTGATGTAGTACCGATGCAAGCAGGACACTTGTTGCTAGGGCGTCCATGGCAATTTGATAGACGAGTGAAGCATGATGGCTTTACGAACAAATACTCCTTTGTACTTAATCAGCGATCAATCACTCTTGTACCATTGACTCCGCAGCAAGTATATGAGGATCAAGTGAGATTGCAAAAAGAGAGTGATCAAAAGAAAGAGAGTGAACAGAAGAAAAAGAGTGAAAATCAGAGAGAGGCCGAGAAAAATGAGAGAGAAAAAGAAAATCAAAATTCGGCCATTGAGAGAAAATCAGAGAGAAAACAAAAGAATTTTTATGCAAACATGGGAGAAATTAGGCAAGCAATGTTTTTAAATCAGCCGATGATTGTACTTTTGTACAAAGAGGCATTTTTCAATACTAACGAACTTGATATCTCTCTTCCTAGTTCTGTTGTTTCTCTTTTGCAGGAGTATGAGGATGTCTTTCCCGGGGAAACACCACATGGCTTACCTCCTATCCGAGGGATTGAACATCAAATTGATTTTGTTCCCGGTGCGACAATTCCAAACCGACCAGCCTATAGGAGCAATCCTGAGGAGACAAAGGAGCTTCAACGGCAGGTAAAGGAGTTGTTGGAGAAAGGGTACGTGAGGGAGAGCTTGAGCCCATGCGCTGTTCCAGTAATACTTGTACCTAAGAAGGATGGGACGTGGAGAATGTGCGTTGATTGCCGAGCAATCAACAACATAACGGTAAAGTATCGTCATCCTATTCCTCGCTTAGATGATATGTTAGATGAGTTACATGGTTCTTGTGTATTTTCTAAAATTGATTTAAAGAGTGGTTATCATCAGATTAGAATGAAAGAAGGAGATGAATGGAAAACTGCCTTTAAAACAAAATACGGTTTGTACGAATGGTTAGTTATGCCTTTTGGTTTGACTAATGCTCCAAGCACTTTTATGAGACTTATGAATCATGTTTTGCGTGCATTTATAGGTAGATTTGTGGTTGTCTACTTTGATGATATACTAGTTTACAGCAAAAACTTAGATGATCATAAGGTACATTTGAAATCTGTCTTAGATGTGCTTAGGAAGGAAAAGTTATTTGCTAATATGAAGAAGTGTACTTTTTGCACCGATAAGCTTGTTTTTTTGGGATTTGTTGTTAGTGCACAAGGTATACAGGTTGATGAGGAGAAGGTACGTGCAATCCAAGAGTGGCCTAGTCCCACAAGTGTAAGTAATGTTCGTAGTTTTCATGGACTTGCTAGTTTCTACCGGCGGTTCGTGAAGGACTTTAGTAGCATAGCAGCACCACTTACTGAAGTGATCAAGAAAAACGTTGGATTTAGATGGGGAGAAGAACAAGAGAAGGCGTTTCAGCTAATCAAAGAGAAGCTGACCAACACTCCTTTATTATCTTTACCTAACTTTTCTAAAACTTTTGAGATTGAATGTGATGCTTCAGGTGTTGGTATAGGTGCAGTTCTCATGCAGGAAGGACGACCAATTGCTTACTTCAGCGAAAAACTAAGCGGTGCAGCCTTAAACTATCCAACTTATGATAAAGAGTTGTATGCATTGGTTCGAGCTTTAGAGACGTGGCAGCACTACCTATGGCCTAAGGAGTTCGTGATACACACCGATCATGAGTCCTTGAAACACTTGAAGGGCCAACACAAACTAAACAAAAGACATGCCCGATGGGTGGAGTTCATTGAGACGTTTCCATACGTCATTCGGTATAAGCAAGGTAAGGAGAATGTGGTCGCCGATGCACTTTCTCGCAGGTATGCATTACTCTCTACACTTGATGCAAAATTGCTTGGGTTTGAGCACATTAAAAATTTATATGCTGATGACCATGAATTTTGTGTGGAATATCGAGCTTGTGAGAAAATTCCTTGTGGTAAGTTCTTTAGGCATGATGACTTTCTGTTTCGAGAGAATAAGTTATGCGTGCCAAATTGTTCCTTGAGAGAGTTATTAGTGCAGGAATCACATGGTGGGGGATTAATGGGACATTTTGGAGTAGCAAAGACTTTAGCTATTTTGAAAGAACACTTCTATTGGCCACATATGAAAAGAGATGTTGAGAGAATTTGTGGTAGATGCATTACGTGTAGGCAAGCTAAATCCAGAGTGCAGCCTAACGGTTTGTATACTCCTTTACCAATTCCTAGTGAGCCTTGGATTGATATTTCAATGGACTTTGTGTTAGGATTACCTAGGACTAAACGTGGGAGAGATTCAATTTTTGTGGTTGTGGATAGATTTTCTAAGATGACACACTTTATTCCATGTCACAAAACGGATGATGCCTCGCATGTTGCTGATTTGTTCTTTAGGGAGATTGTGAGGTTACATGGCATGCCTAGAACAATTGTTTCGGATAGAGATGCTAAGTTCTTGAGCTATTTTTGGAAGACTTTGTGGTGTAAGTTAGGTACTAAGCTGTTATTTTCTAATACTTGTCACCCACAAACTGATGGTCAAACGGAAGTAGTAAATAAAACTTTGTCTACTTTGTTGAGGGCAATCATAAAAAAAACATTAAAACATGGGAAGAGTGTTTACCACATGTTGAGTTTGCTTATAACAGATCTGTTCATTCCGCTACTAAATTTTCACCATTTGAAGTTGTTTATGGATTTAATCCTTTAACTCCATTGGATTTATCTCCTTTACCTTTGACTGAGCATGTTAATTTAGATGGCAAAAAGAAAGCTGAATTTGTCAAGCAGATTCATGAGAAAACAAGACTCAACATTGAGCGAAAAACGGAGCAGTATACAAAACACGCCAACAAGGGCCGTCATAAGCTGATTTTTGAACCCGGAGATTGGGTTTGGTTGCATATGAGGAAAGAGAGATTTCCGACGCAAAGACGTTCCAAACTGCTTCCAAGAGGAGATGGACCTTTTCAAGTCCTGGAGCGCATCAATGACAATGCTTATAAACTAGACTTACCTGGTGAGTACAATGTAAGTGCTACTTTTAATGTTTCTGATTTGCTTCCTTTTGATGTAGGTGATGATTTGAGGACAAATCCTTTTCAAGAGGAGGGGAATGATGCAAATCGTAGCACGACTTCAAGGGATCCAGTTCAAGTTCCAATTGGACCGATTACGCGAGCACGAGCAAAGAAGTTTAAAGATGAACTCAACGGCCTGATTCAAGAGGTTTGGGCTCAAGCAAATTCGTGGAGGCCCATTGGACATGAATCACGTGATCCACAAAGATCCATCAACATTATTCAAGTTATAGAAGATTCCGGACAAGGCTAAATTCAGCAAGTATTTAAGGAAGCTTCTAGAACAGTTGATGATCAACAGAAGATAACATCAGATTTGTTTGAAGTTTAAATCTCATAGAGATATTCTAGAGGTATTTAGATTTTATATCTTTATAGATTATGTCATATCTCTATCGATATTCTTGGTTTTAATTTCCTTATCTATAGGAGGAGATATGACCATATTAGGATTACTTTATGTCTATATATATTCATCTTAGCCAATTTTTAATGGAAGGAACATTCAGAAAATTGTGAGAGTATTCTCTTTGGTTCTTGAAGAACTAATCGAACTTATCGGAAGTTTCCGTGGCGTTCATCATCGACTTTTCAAACGGCTTTCCACCACCGTTTGTGGCGTCTTCATCGACTTATCAAGCGGTTTTCCATTACCGTTTGTGGCGTCTTCCTATATACCGAGGTTCTTGTTTCGCATTAAACAACGGGTTGAGGTCAGTTATACCAAGGTTCTTGTTTTTGTCATAAACAACGGGTCGAGGGTTCGTCAATCAAATCTGATCGTGGAACGATCTTGGGTTCCTTTAGTTGTCGGGTCTCGTCATTCTTGGCGGGAATCGCATCATCTACACTCGTTGCCATGTGAAGGATCGTGTGTGTGGGTTGATTATTGACGGAGGAAGTTGCGTGAACGTGGCCAGCAAGTTGATGGTAGACGAGCTCGGTTTGCATACCCAAAAACATCACAAGCCGTACAAACTCCGGTGGCTGAATGAATGCGGTGAAGTGAAGGTAAATAAACAGGTTCTTGTGTCCTTCTGTATTGGAAAGTACCGGGATGAGGTTCTTTGTGATGTTGTACCAATGAGTGCTAGCCATATGCTGCTCGGGAGACCATGGCAGTTCGATAGGAGAGTGATACATGATGGGTATAGGAACCGATATTCATTTGTAAAGGACGGGAAGAAAGTAACACTTGCACCCTTGACATCGACTCAAGTGTTTGAGGATCAGATTCGATTTAAAAGGTCTCTTAGTGAGAAGAGTGAAAAAGTGGCTGAAAAACAAAAAGAGAAAGAGAGTGATCTTGAGAGAAAAGAAAGTGGAGAGAATGTGAAAAACAAGAGTGAAAAGATGGAGAGTTCAGAAAAAAAGGAGAGGAAATTGAGTTTTTATGCAAAAGAAAGAGAGCTTAAGGGTGCTTATAAGGGTAATAGACCGATGATCTTCTTCTTGTACAAGGAGGTGTATCTTTCTATTTCTGACCTTGACTCTACTTTGCCTAGTGTTGCTATTTCTCTCTTGCAGGAATTCGAAGATGTCTTTCCCGAAGAAATGCCGCAGGGACAACCACCAATAAGAGGGATTGAGCATCAGATTGATCTTATTCCAGGAGTTCCTATTCCAAATCGACCGACCGGCCTATCGAAGTAGTCCGGAAGAGGCTAAAGAACTTCAGAGGCAAGTTGAGGAGCTATTGGCCAAGGGACATGTTCGAGAAAGTATGAGCCCATGCGCTGTCCTTGTTCTGCTCGTTCCAAAGAAAGACGGGACTTGGAGAATGTGTGTCGATTGTAGAGCTGTGAACAAGATCATGGTAAAATATCGATTGTAGAGCTGTGAACTCAATCCAACGTGAAAATAGGCATGAGGGGTATTTATTTCGTGAAAATAGGCTATGTATTCCAAAGAGTTCCATGCGTGAATTACTTGTTAGGGAGTCTCATGGGGGAGGGTTGATGGGGCACTTTGGAGTTGCTAAGACCTTGGACATTCTGAAGGAGCACTTCTTTTGGCCTCACATGAAAAGAGATGTCGAGAGAATTTGTTCAGGTGCATCACATGTAAGAAGGCTAAATCGAAAATTCATCCACATGGACTTTACATGCCATTACCTGTTCCAAGTCACCCTTGGATTGATATCTCCATGGATTTTGTTTTGGGTCTACCTAGATCTAGGAATGGTCGAGATTCTATCTTTGTGGTTGTTGACCGATTTTCAAAAATGGTACACTTTATCCCTTGTCATAAAACTGATGATGCTACTCATGTGGCAAATCTTTTCTTTAGGGAAGTGGTGCGTTTACATGGAGTCCCTAAGACGATTGTGAGTGATAGGGATGCGAAATTTCTGAGTCATTTTTGGAGAGTTCTGTGCGCTAAGTTGGGAACAACTTTGTTGTTTTCTACTACCTGTCACCCACAAACAGATGGACAAACCGAGGTTGTCAATCGAACCTTGGGCACTTTGTTGCGCGCTGTGACTGGAAAGAATTTGAAAGCTTGGGAAGATTGCATTCCATTCGTTGAATTTGCATATAATAGGACTGTGCATTCTTCTACAAAGTTTTCACCATTTGAGGTTGTTTATGGTTTTCATCCACTAACTCCATTGGACTTGATTCCTTTACCTGTAAATGAGCTTTCTAATCTTGATGGAAAGAAAAAGGCAGAGTTGGTGAAGCAGATTCATGAAGAGGCACGGCAAAACATTTTGAAGAAGAATGAACAAGCAGCAACCCGAGCCAACAAAGGAAGGAAGCGGGTCACTTTTCAACCTGGAGATTGGGTTTGGGTTCACTTAAGGAAGGAGAGATTTCCGAGCCTGAGGAATTCCAAGTTGAATCCACGCGGAGATGGACCATTTCAAGTTCTGGATAAGATCAATGACAATGCTCATAAGATTGATCTTCCAGGTGAGTATCAAGTAAGTTCGACTTTTAATGTTTCTGATCTTTCTCCCTTTGACGTAGGTTCAGATTCGAGGACGAATCCTTTTGAAGAGAGGGGGAATGATACGACTCGGGGTCAAACCGACGAGCATAGGTCGGAAGGACTTCGTGATGAGGATCGTGGGCACGATGATGGGGCTGAAGCACACGAGCTCGGAAGTGGGATTCGTGAAGAGGGAGCTGATGCACAAGATCTCGGAGGCTTACATGTTTCGAGTGGACCAATCACACGAGCGAAGGCAAGACAGATCCAGCAAGCTGTGGAGAGCTCATTTGCGGGTTTCTTGGGCCAAGAGGATAGTAATTCGAATTGGTCTCTAAAGGGCCTTACCCAATTAACTTGTCTTGATATGGTCAATAGCCCATCTAAGATTAGAGTAGACGCATAAGGAAAGCCAAGAGATGCTGAATAAGGAATAAAAAGACTGCCAAATATTCTAGGGGGCCTTTATTTAGTTTCCTCTATTAATTCCGATTTTAGGAAACTAAAGATATTCCAGTTGCCAAGTTTATTAGTTTCCAGATTCTCCTAGGCTTATATAAAGGAGGCTGAATAGCTGATTAGAGGTACTTTCAGGCTACACTGGTGAGAATTTTCCTCTATGTTGTTCTTCGGCAACCTTCCGTGATTGCAAGCATGGATGCTTGTAATTCTCGGCTATTTATAATATTGGTTCTTGGTTTTCTGTAACCATCGGGTCAATATTCCATTCCTTTATAATATTGGTTCTTGGTTTTCTATAACCATCGGGTCAATATTTCATCCCTCTTAATCTCTAATGGCGATTCGGGTTCGATTTCCAGTCTTTGTTGTCGGGTCTTGCGGCAGGTCTCGTGGGGTTCGCATCATTTGGTATCAGGGCCTAAGTTCCAAATCGAGGTTTCATCTATCCTTGTTCTTTTCTTTTTCTTCATTCTAGAATCTTTAGATATAGCTTTCACTTCTATCCTTTCCATTAATCTTGTCTGATCTGATCTTAGCTGTCTAAATCGTCAAAAAAAAGAAGAAAGAAAAAGTGCAAAAAAAAAGAAAAAAAAAGGAGTTATCATTGGGTGTTGTTCGTAGCACCATTTGCTGTCTTCGTGGGCGAAGAATTTATTGCACAATTTGTTGTCCTTGTGTTCTAATCGTCTTGGCGTTAAGTTGACCTGTCATAGTAGCACTTCCGTACGCAGTGTCTTCTATCAATCCATAAACTACGTCGTTGGGTCAGATTGTGTCATATCATTTTCTGTGGATCTAATATTATAAGTTGTCAGCACCCCATTTTGGTCCACCGGCTTCCCACACGAGGATTCCCGACCGAAGCCCGGGACACTCCCAAGCCGCGTTTGCTTAGGCGCGCGCATGCGTGCCCCGACGAGATTAAATTCGGGTGCGCACAGCTTGGCGACTCCACTGGGGACACTTAGAGGGTTCGGGCTTGTACGGACCCGAATGTGGACTCTCGTCGGGGCCCGCATCGCGCGCTTTTGGATCGCGCGGCTTGTTCGGAACGTCCACCTTCCCGAGGGGGCGCGCGTCGGACACGCGTGAGAGAAGGAGTCGCCACTTATCATTTTACGACCCGAAGGTCGAGGGCGGATAAGTTACCCTGGGTCTAGGGGTATGGAACACCTAGTTTGTTGTTGGAAAATCCGTGTTCGGGGGTTCATGTTACGTGCGGGCCTATATCCCGCATTCCCTTTCGGTACTCTGGTTTGCTAGGCTTGCATGTTTTATTATTTACCGCGTGAATTAAGCTGCACTCGGCTCGCACGTTTTGACACCGGATATTCGATGAACCAAACGATGTCGGTTGAGAAGCCGGGAGAGAAGTAAATCTATATGTCGGGGAATTGGTTCACAATCTTGCGTTACAGTTCATCGAACCATGGAGGTTGAATCCCTGCGTGAACCAGAACCGCGATATCTTGGATTCACTTGTGTCTGGGCAAGCATTAGACCGATTCGATTAATTCGACTCTCGGACCGTTCGCTCACCGACTGGAATTCTTACAGAATAAATGCACCAAATAGAATCCTTACAATGCTCTCAAAAACAATAAATACAAATTGCAAAAGGGTCGAATTCCAGTCGTTTTGCGTTCGGTTATTGTTCCACTCTAACTCACCGTGAGTTTAGGGAAAAGACCGAAGAACTGAAATTCGATGGACGCTCTCACTGAATAGGGCGTTGGACCCTGTGACTGTTGATTAGGGTGTTGGACCCTGTGCTCGATGATTAGGGCGTTGAACCCTAATATTATTCGGCCTAGGGATCAGGCTCGACCCGCATGGCAAACAGGTGCGGAAAGATAACACGCAACATGTTAATAACAGACAAAGTGTTTGTTATTGTCGTGTTTACGTGAATTAACAGATTATTAACCCAGGGGTGTTTTTGCAAGCAAATGCCATATGCTAAACAATCAAACATGTGCCAACGTTTTAGCATTCGGCTTTGTTTTGAGAACTTGACAAAGAGAGTCAAATCTCAGGTGTGTGAATCGCTTTTACAGTTGTTCTGTATTGTGACACTGAATTACCACTGAAATAACCAAACTCGTGTTTTGACTCTAGATTTGGAATCTAGAATTCCTCCTAACCATTATCTAGTGTTTGGTTAGGTCGAGTGAAAGGTTAATCAGCATTTCACAGGTTTTCTGACAAGGATCAACTGTTCTAGTTACCCGAGTCTATGTTAGGATAGCAGAAACTCATCAGTTAGATAAGAAAAGGCTATGCAGATGAACCTGCACCTGAACAGGTAGCCCGTTCTTATCCCGTACTGTAGTGTTTCTATTATGCTAACCCTAAAGATGTCGCGGGGTTGTGAAAAGATGATTTTGCCCTTTATTTGAAAATGGTTTTCAGAAAAAAAGGGGAAACATCACAGTGCGGGCCACCTCGGCCTGAAGCCGGTGTAGACCGATTCCCTGGATCATCCAGGGTTGTGCAAGAACCCTGAAAAAGCCAAAGAATCGGTTGATCTGTCCGGAAGTGATCCAGAAAGATCTTCCGTATCTTGACATGAGTTACCTGGAATCAAGTGAAAACTCAAGTTGAGACACAAAAGCCCTTTTTAGACGTCCAGGCCACGTCGGACCGCGCGTTTCGGGTTTTGAAATTGATAAGTTTAAAAAGGCACCAACATCCTTTGACGACTCGTCGACGCGAGTTATCAGTTAATGTCCAATTCGGGTAAACTTTATCAGTATGAAGTGAGTTTAATCGTGTGAGCGTCCCGATTAACCCGTTTGTGGAATTAATGCTTAAGGGTTGTGCCGAATGCATTAATTGTGAAAACGATTCGCGACTCGACGACCAAGACGATTCCATAAGGATCGAGAATAATTTGGTCCAATAACCGAAACTATCCTCATAACCAAATGGACCCGAATGAGTCATCGATACTCGAATCCATGCATGCTTCGTTTGAAAGAGTCTTTACATGATATTTTAATGGGAATCGTAAAGACATTGAAGTAAAACTTCACATCATCCGATCAACAAATTAAACTTGAGATAAGGAATTCATTCTTGACTCAAGGAATTCATTCTTGAGAGTCGGGTGACTCGGTGGAACCCTTAAAAGGGTATTCGGGTGCAAGGATGGACGTGCACGGGCACGGTCGAGCACGGTGACGGGAGCTAGGGGGCACGGACAGGCGCTGGTGGTGGGCGCGGGCGTGCGCGGTGACAGGCACGGGCGTGCGCGGATGACAGGCACGGGCGTGCGCGGGTGACGGGCGCGGGCGTGCGCTGGTGACGGGCGCGGGCGTGCGCGGGTGACGGGCGCTGGCGTGCGCGGGTGAGGGGCGCGGCGTGCGCTGGTGACGGGCGCGGGCGTGCGCGGGTGACGGGCGCGGGCGTCCGCGGGGGATGGGCGCGGCGTGCGCTGGTGACGGGCGCGGGCGTGCTGGATGACGAGCACGGGCGTGCGCGGGTGAAGGGCACGGGTGTGCTGGTGAAGGGCGCGGGTGGCGCTGGATGACGAGCACGGGCGTGCGCGGGTGGCGGGCACGGTTGTGCTGGTGAAGGGCGCGGGTGGCGCTGGATGACGAGCACGGGCGTGCGCGGGTGACGGGCGCGGGTGTGCTGGTGATGGGCGCGGGTGGCGCTGGATGACGAGCACGGGCGTGCGCGGGTGACGGGCACGGGTGTGCTGGCGAAGGGCGCGGGTGGCGCTGGATGACGAGCACGGGCGTGCGCGGGTGGCGGGCACGGTTGTGCTGGTGAAGGGCGCGGGTGGCGCTGGATGACGAGCACGGGCGTGCGCGGGTGACGGGCGCGGGTGTGCTGGTGATGGGCGCGGGTGGCGCTGGATGACGAGCACGGGCGTGCGCGGGTGACGGGCGCGAGTGTGCTGGTGATGGGCGCGGGTGGCGCTGGAGACGCTCGGTGACGGACGTTGGTGACGCCCGAGGGTTGCGCTCGGTGACGCTCGGTGACGGACGCTGGTGACGCTCGAGGGTTGCGCTCGGTGACGCTCGGTGACGGGCGCTGGCTACGCTCGGTGACGCTCGGTGACGGGCGCTGGCTACGCTCGGTGACGCTCGGTGACGGACGCTGGTCACCCGAGAGCTCCAACTAGTCCCGAGATGCGGGATGGGACCTTCAAGAGTCGGGTTGGACCGTTGATGGGTCGGTTTTGAGCTGTTTTCCGTTGAACAGACCCGAATGGCATCAAACAGACCCGGCTGAAATATTGGACAGACCCGACTGGCACAAGTCGGGTCGGACGTCGCCACGGAGGCTCCCGATGGAATTTTGAGGCAAGGTCAGTGGCTCCTGACTCCTAACTGACCCCCGGAGGTGACTGTGGTGGTCGTTTGGTCCCAGAGTTATCGGGTCGACCCGTACAGCCCTGCAAAGATCACGGAAAACAGAGTACGTCTGGAAATTCGGACCCGTCTGGCACCAGTCGGGTCGGACGTCGCCACGGAGGCTCCCGATGGAATATGTGAGCAAGGCCAACGGCTCCCGACTGCTAACTCACCTCTGGAGGTGGCTGTGGTGGACGTTTTCCGAAAAGAGTCTCGGATCGACCCGATCCGCAAGAAAACCGCACAAACAGTCAGAAATTTCGACCCGACTGGGCAGTCGGGCTGTTTCTTCTTCCTGGGGTTAAACCGACGGGTTTTTCTTAGATTTCTTGACTTATTGACACCCTAGGGTTGTGTGGGGAGGTGTTTGATGGGTTTTGGTAGCTCAAACCGACTTGGAAAGGCTTGAAACCCGGTTTGACATTTTTTACCCGAGAAGGACCAAATCTGTCCAGATTTTGTTCAAGGCTGGTTCTATTGCTTAGAGGCTTCAAACTTAAAATCTAAGTTCAGAAATGGATAGAGGGGCTCGAAAACATGTGGGATATGAAGTTTGGTAAAGTTTTGATTCAAGCCGGGATGGATTCCGACTTAAGACTTTGCCCGGTTTTGCTTGGTTTTGCTTGCTGGAAATGGCTGAAGCTTGCTGCCGTTTGCTATGGAGTTTGAGAGCTTTTGAAGAGTGAGAAATGCTAGAGAGAGAGTGTTTTTAAGGGTCCCCCCTTAAGTTAATGACATTTGGACAATATATAGAAAAGCTTAAATGCAAGATTAGTGAAGAAAAGTGCAATTAGGGCCATGGATTAGTGGAATCCGAATTTCTTAAGGAAATATCAAGCTCAATCCTCATCCATTGCATTAATGGAGAAGAGATAAGAGCATTGATGGCTTGGATGGGAAGTTGGAGTGTTGAATTGAAACACTTAGATATTTTGCAAAAGGAAGACAAATGCAAGTTGTCTTCTTGGCTTGAAGAAGAAGATGACAAGAGACATGGAGGGCAATGGGCATGGGTGAGGCGGCAATGAGTTGGCCGTGGGTCCCACGGGTCGCGAGGTAAGTTCGGGCCAAAGTTCGGGTCTCGATTGGTCGCGCATTCGAAGTTCGTGGTTCGAATTGAACGTCGAATTGTCGATATACGCGAGAAAACGGAGTTAATGAGCCCGAGATTGACATTTTTCATGGAGAAATGTCCCGGATGTGTGCGAGGCTCGGAATCCGGTTTTGCTCATTGCAAGTGACCAGGGCGAAGTTGTCCGCTTCTGACAGCATATCTTGTGTCCGCATCTCACGTTGGTCATTTTGACATAAGTTGTCAAACCACGTGAACAATCATCCCTTAAGCCGGTAATGCTAACGTGGGGCCGGAGACGTCCTAGGAGGCCGAGACTGGTTTTCTCAAGATGACTTCTGAGTTGCTTGGGCACTCCGGAGATTACTGTAATCTCTGTTTGTCAAGATTAGACCTCCAAGGACTTGAAGAGTGTATCTGAGACCTCTAAAGCACTGTTTGAGAGATCTAGATGAGTTGTGTGAATTATTCCGACGACTCCACATTGAGCCTTAAGAAGGCTAGCATTGTGTAACGTAAGCATTCGGCGTCAAATTTCCCCAAAGAGGACCTCCGGATATGGATTTCCACTGAAAATGGTCATTTCCGCTCTTCGGAGGTTACTCGGGAAACCGCGAAGGGTTTTGCTGTCTGTTTTGCCCAATTGTGAATGTCTGCTAGAGTTTTCTGGGCAATGCGGTATGAACTTCGTTTGCCGTAATTCCATCAGACCCTTCTCCGGCTATGCTCTTCTGAAGAGGGGTATGCTTGTTTTGCCGTTCGGAAGTCATTTGAAGTGTCTGTGTGACTTCCAAAAGACAATCTGAAGCGTTGTTCCTACTCTGTGTGCTGATGGGGCATGGCCGCGTCTGATATTTGGAATTAACTTTTCTCCAGGAAACCGGCATTTTTGGACTTCCACTGAAAAGTTGTCTGTATACAGAAAGTTGTTCTGTATAGAACAGATGATTTGCAAAATGCCTTTGGGGACACTTTTCATCTATTTGGCACTGGTGTGGATTTTTGGAGTCCAATATTCACTATCTTCCGATGACCGAGCGAACTATCGGAAAATAGTGTCGTCCGTGTAATACACTGAAAACGCCGGTTTTTGGACATTGTTGAGTTCTTTGGTCGCTCTGTTCCCCTTTGGTGACCCCTAGAGTCCTTCTGTCATGTCCATGGGCCATTTGCTCAATTTTGCCAACTTGAGGATGAATAGTGATTTCTTGCTCTGCCGAGCCGTTTTCTGTATTCTGCTCAAGTCGTGGCTTGGGTCATTGCTAATATCATTGTTTGGAATGGTGAGCCAAAATGGGGTGCTGACAGCTTGCCCCTCTTTGACTGCTTGCTCGAGTAGAGGATGCAATCAAAGATTTCAAAAGCACCCCAGTTTGATAGCAATGATCAAAATGGAATTTCCTATATGGCCCTCTCCTTTTTGTTTTGGATATGTAGGATGTTGTACCTAATAAGAGGGAATATGGTGAGATGTGCACAATAACATGTAGAGTTCGGAACAAAGCTGAAACAGGCAATTAAAGTCGGGACTGACCCGACGGGGACTGACCCCAATGCAAGAAAAGTAATCGGGACTGACCCGAAGGGGTTTGCAATATGCACGAAGAGTAATCGGGACTGACCCGAAGGGGACTGACCCCAATGCAAGAAAAGTAATCGGGACTGACCCGAAGGGGACTGACCCCAATGCAGGAAAAGTAGTCGGGACTGACCCGAAGGATTTGCAATATGCACGAAGAGTAATCGGGACTGACCCGAAGGGGACTGACCCCAATGTAGGAAAAGTAGTCGGGACTGACCCGAAGGGGACTGACCCCAATGCAGGAAAAGTAATCGGGACTGACCCGAAGGGGACTGACCCCAATGCAGGAAAAGTAGTCGGGACTGACCCGACGGGTTTGCAATATGCACGGGGCGCATACCGAATGAACTGCATGGTTCAAAGGCGCCTACCCGGTGGACTTGCGAGATGCACGAGCGCTTGCTCGGCGAGTTTGCAATATGCACGGGGCGCATACCGAATGAACTGCATGGTTCAAAGGCGCCTACCCGGTGGACTTGCGATGTGCACTGCAATCCTGAGAGGGTGCACGCTAATGAAAATGCATTGCGGAAATAAATGTGCACTGCGGTCCTGAGAGGGTGCACGCTAATGAAAATGCATTGCGGAAATAAATGTGCACTGCGGTCCTGAGAGGGTGCACGCTAATGAAAGTGCATTGCGGAAATAAATGTGCACTGCAGTCCTGAGAGGGTGCACGCTAATGAAAGTGCATTGCGGAAATAAATGTGCACTGCAGTCCTCAGAGGGTGCACGCTAATGAAAATGCATTGCGGAAATAAATGTGCACTGCGGTCCTGAGAGGGTGCACGCTAATGAAAATACATTGCGGAAATAAATGTGCACTGCAGTCCTGAGAGGGTGCACGCTAATGAAAATGCATTGCGGAAATAAATGTGCACTGCGGTCCTGAGAGGGTGCACGCTAATGAAAGTGCATTGCGGAAATAAATGTGCACTGCGGTCCTGAGAGGGTGCACGCTAATGAAAGTGCATTGCGGAAATAAATGTGCACTGCGGTCCTAAGAGGGTGCACGCTAATGAAAGTGCATTGCGGAAATAAATGTGCACTGCGGTCCTGAGAGGGTGCACGCTAATGAAAGTGCATTGCAGAAATAAATGTGTGAGAAGTAAATGCAAACACTGGGGAGTGGTGTGAGGTGTGGAAGGAATCATTGTGTTCCTTCCCTCGTTGATTTCGTCCATGTTGCAATCAATGTGGTGGCAAAATGCTTCGTTATTTGCCAACTGATTGCGATGCAACTGAGTGCCTGGAGTGCTGCTCTGAAGATTCTCCTCTTGGGTTGAGATTGTCATCCGTCACATGAAGTAGAGATGAATCGATCTTGGGGAGATATCTTCCAAGGAGCGTTGATTTGTCGGAGGCAAGCGTTGATGCTGGGACGAAGTCATTTCACTGAAGCCTTACCTCTGTGGCAGTGATGTGTTTGATCTGCCGAAAGCTGGGCTCGCCGCTAGGCGGTTACCTATTGGGCTGCCGAAAACCGACTTTGCTGCTGAGGAATGATTGTGCTTTGTCGGAGGCCAGCTCTGCTGCTTGGGCGGTCATGCTTTGACCTGCAAGAAGTTCGCCAAAAGTCGGCGTCTTGTATTGCGAGACTCAAGCTCTAAGACAGAGCGCCTACGTATCCCGTGGAACTAGGAATCAGAGTCTGTCGTAGTTCATGCTGTTTGCAGTACCTGTGATCCTGACATTACTAGTAAATCATGTTAGAAATACTAACAAGTAATGGACACAGGTAAGCATGAAAATGTTGTTGCGACACGCAGATCTTCAGTTTTGGGTCACCTAAACAACCCATGAAGATTTTTGCTTTGACAGTATAAGTAGGTCCCGTTCTCGGAGGCCTAGATGCGAGGCCTCCAGGGGCTCCCGTTAGCTATGTATTGGGCATATCGAGACTTCCCCGACGATGCCCTAGCAATTCTATTGTTTGTTCGACGCGCCCGTCGGCTTTGAACCCTTCTCAATAGGGTACAGTAGGGCGATGCATTTGCAACCCGCTTGGGGATTTCTATTCAGATTTGGTCAGACTCGGTTTGACCATTTCCAAAGTGTTGTGACTAGACTCTTGGAGAGGAATGTCTGGGATTTTGGCTCTGTGATAGCCTGTTGAAGGGTGGCTGTGACCCATTCGGAGTTATGCAAAGACAAAGTGAAAAGAGAAAGCTTGGGAAGCATGTTGCCCGCAGGCTAAAAGGATACACGGGTTCACGCCTGCAATGAGATGTACCCCCATTTTTCTTCGTCCTTCTGTTGTGTAGGTTGTACTGAACTGCTTGGACGGCATATTCAGTTACCCACTGTGCTTGAGGAAGGTTCCCTCTTGGACGGTTGAGTGGTATTGGAGAGCCGATTGGGGATCGTGTTAGAATAGATAAACTGGCCACTTCCCTTGGGGATCTCTTGTCCACACGATGTGTGAGAGACTAGGGGCAATTTTATTTATCTCTCGTTTTGCTCTCCTTTTACTACGATCACCCACCTCGGGGCCGCACCTCTCAACCTAAAGGGGAAGAGCTCTCCTTTTGCCACGACCGCCCCAAAGGGTTTTCGGTCGTGCCTCTCTTTTACCCTAGCTTTTGCCTAGGTCGCCCCAAAAAGGGGTTTTCGACCTAGCGGGCTCGATTCTTTTATCTCTCGAGTTTGCAAGGGCGAAGGGTTCGAAGGATTCAACCTCCAAATGCATTGTTTTCTGTCTCCGTCGAGGAGTTGTGTCTGCTGCTCCCCTTTTGTCGGGGTTTGTTGATTTCTCAGAATTGGCGGCGTCGGAGTTTTAAATCTCGGCGGTGCCTTGTTTTGTTCATTGGCAGGTTTTTCCTGCATCTTTTCTCTCTCTCTTCATTGGCGGGTTTTTCCCGCTTCTTTTCGCTCTGTTTTTTTTTCTTGCAGCTGGGGTTTGTTTTGTGCCCCGTGTCTTTGTTTGAAACTCCTCGACTTTGTATCGTCGAGGCCACTTTGGTGTGCTTCGCCTCGTGGAGACTTGTTGTGTGTTGCTAGCCCTATTTTGTGAGGACCGGCTTTCTTGGAAGTTTGACTCCCGTGCACTCGAAAGTTGAACTTCGTGTCATTTTCCCTTGCAATCTCTTCAGGTGAATTCCCCTATTGTCTAGAAGGAAAATACAAATTTGCCCTAGGGAACCAGTGGTCGGAGTTGTCTTGATGCTTGTTGCGGAGGAGGCCTGGACTTAACGCAAATGACCAGGAGCGTTCCAACGTCACTTGCTGGAGTGACCCACGATGGCGACCTCGGGGCGAACTTCAACCAGGGAGGCCCAGTGTACGTCGCTTGCCGAGGTTGTGTTGGCGCGAACTTCAACCGGGGATGCCCCAGTGTACGTCGCTTGGAAAAGTTGTGCTAGTGCGAACTTCAACCGGGGATGCCCCAGTGTACGTCACTTGGAAATGCTTTTCGTGGGTGGATGATGTCCGAGGTGGTCTCGGTGCAAGCGTTGAACGCGAATGCCCCGGTCTTTTGTCATCGATGTGACTCGTGGTGGGCGGTTTCTGCAACTGTCGCCCCTGGCCGTCTCATGTCGTCAATGTCAACTGAAATCGTTGCGTTGATGGCATAAGGCTCGCTCAGTTGTTTTTGTCTTTAGCTTTGTAGGGGGTATCTCCGTGCCGAGCCCCTTCCCTGTCAAAGTATAAGGGAGAAGGCTCGAGAGGAGTTCTCAGAAAGGCGTGAGCCTGTGCATCATTCTTCGCCTGTGACCGACGTGTCCCTGTAAAAGATGACAAAGAAGATAGTGTGTTAGGCGATTGTGCGGTGGAGTATGCGGTAAGAAATATGGGGTGGACCCATGGGAAAATCCCTTTTGTCTCGCACACGACCCATGGGGTGTCGCGTGTGGATGACATTTGTTTCCGGGAATGTAGTCATCACCACTCTGGAGTGGTTAGACCATGACTGAAGTCATATAAGCATGTTTTCCCTAATTGCGAGTAGGCATGCGCAGCCGTCCTAGGGAAGGCTCGAGAAGCCGAGTCCCACGAGGACAGGTAAGTCGAACAGGTCCAACAGAACCGATAGGGCGTCTTCGAGACTGTCCTAATGCTCCATTGAAGGATTTGTTCATGTCGGGAGCCTATTTGTGGGAATGCATTTGAATGAAAGCAACAGAGAGTTTAAAGAAAACTGCGCGTGTTGCCCCAGTGTTTAGTCGGTGATCACAACGGAGGTGGATGAATCCATTCTTTGATCGGAGGCATGACCGTGCTGGTCTGCGATGGAGAGTTGGGTCATGCTCTGTTTGTGGAGCTGTCACTTTCTGTCTTTGCAGTGGAAAGATTAGACTTGCTCCTTGAAGTATCGCTTGGATGAATTTGTATCCAAGTCGATTTTGGATTTCAGATGAGCCTGAAAGCAGTAAATGCGAGGCGTAAAAACCTGAAAGCAGTAAATGTGGGGCCGAAGCCCAAAAGCAGTAAATACTGGGCCGAGGCCCGAAAGCAGTAAATGCAGAACTGAGGTCCGATGCAGTAAATGCATGCTCGATAGGAAAATGCAAGAGATGTAAGAGCAAAGGTCAATGCTGAGGAATAGCGCAAGGCGCTGCAATGCAGTGACGCCGATTTGCTTGCGGTATTGCTCTATGGAGCAGGGATGGGGACTTAGTGTTGAAATCCCAAGGAGCTGGATGGATGGGAGACGTTTGTTGTCTCAATTGTGGTCGCTTAGTATTCAGGCTGTCTTCTTGTTGAGAATTTCCTGCAATGGGAAAAGAAAACAATGAAGGAGCATGAACCGTTCAGCATTTCAATGCAAGAGTGTAGGGAAGCGAACTGGCCTGGTAGGTGTCGTGCGAGCACATCGAGAGACATGCATTGATACGTTGAGCAGGCATGTATGAGTTGGTGTGAACATGCTTGGACATGTGTGAGGCGCGCTCGATCGCTGGTAGATGCGCTGGGTCACGCGGAGGGACTTGCGTCTGATCACGCAGTGACACTCTCTGTTAGGAAGAAGTTAGTGTTGGTTAACTTTGCCTGGGAAGGTTGATCGGCCCTCGGGCCACAGTTCGTCTTGCTGTGGAGGAAGGGTGAAGGCCGCGAGTGGCCTGCCCGCGAAAGTGGGCACGACTCGCCTATCGTGCGGGGTGGGTGGCCGGGCTGGACGGCCTCTGGTCATAGCACGTCTCGCCATGGAGAGGTGAAGACCGCAAGTGGTCTACCCGCGAAGGTCGGCACAACTTGTCTATCGTGCGGAAATGCGTTGTAGCCGCAAGAGAATAAATATATCAAATGTATGCAATGCATGGGTTTTGAAAGCTAATGCTGTCGTTCGCATTGATTCAAAGAGTTTAAAATACAATGCAGTTTGGAAAATAAATCCTTAAGTCGATCTTCCATCCCGCTCGGGGCACAAGTGAACATTGCCACGGAAAACACCAATTCCAGGCGAAAGCTTAGTGGAGATATCTATCCTAAGATGGGTGGGGCCCTCCATGGGTCCTCTTCTTGGACCTCTCCAAGGTAGCGTTCGCACGTGCCAACTCCTGATCACGTCTCTGTAACTCGGCGCGTGCTTGGGCGAGCTCCATTTGAAGCTGGCGCTGATCGATGAGTTGCTCATCTTTCTCAGCGACCTCCCAACGAAGGCGGTCCCTCTCAGACCTGAGGCTAGTGAGTTCCGCTTGGACGGCGATGCTCGAAGTTGAGGGTGCCCCATATGGTGTGCTATCCTCAAGTTGTGGAGAGTCGGTGGAATCTTCGTGTACTAACGAACTCCGTCGGTAGAAACGGAGGATGTACTCTTCCGTAGCCCGAAAATCCCGTTCATCCTGAGTAGGGTGTTCGGGAAAGTAAGGTAGCTCTGTGACCGCAGTGCGCCATGCGGATAGGACCTGTTGGATATCACTTTGGCAATCTACGGACGTCTGATCCTCCCGCCAAGTGTGTTCGAACCTAGTCCGTGCCATGTCCTCGGGGACTGTCTGTAGGCTACCAAACTGCCTCATTACTCGCAACGGGAAGTAAGTGGTGGACCCCGCATGGCTCAAAAGTGGGATTCCGTTAAAATCATGGCATCTAAGGGCCATGGGTCCGGGTGGCATCCACGCGGCACGCCACTTAAAGCCCTTGGGTGTTATTTCACGAAAAATTTTGATCCACTCGGAAACCTTGCGTTCTTCCACGTGCACTAAAGGTAGTAACCGGGAAATGATCGACTCCGAGTGGTTGAAAAATAGAACTGGGGGCACGAGGCCAAAGGGGCTTGCGTGGCTCTGTAGCCAAATTTGCAGAAGGATTGGGGACCCCCTCAACCTTCGATCAGCTGTTCGCGTAACGCGGTCGAGCGACCGAATGGTCTCAGCCACTAGGGCTACCTCGTACCCGCGACCTTCGACCACTTGGAGGATGACGCTAGCCAAAGCTGCGTTGATGCGATCGACTGCGCTAGGGAATAAAAGGGTTCCAAAAATAAGGAGCAAAACTGCATGACATAAGTTTGCTTGAAAAATGTCCCCTCGAACCTCGCGTGCTTGTGATTTGATAAAGCAGAGAAGTTTCGTGGTTACTATCTCAGTGCCTCCGGAGTATGCAAGTTCGGCATGCAGTTGAGATCTGTGCACCCTGAATAGGCGCGAGACTAAGACCAATCGAGTAGTACGGAGGTTAGGCTCCACAATGCCGTGGGAAATAGCAGTCCTACCAATGAGGGTCCGATACTCCTCAATGATAGGCGTAAGCTCTGTACCCTGAATGTTGAAGACCGCATGGGTTGGATCCCAGAACGTCACAGCTGCTCCTAGGAAATTCCAATCTACTCGGCGTGTGGAGAGCATGGGCACATCTCCGACGAAGGAAGTGATATAGTTTCGGTCAATTTGACGCAGGCTGGTCCATATGTGACTGATCTGCTCAAGCGGTGGCGTGATTCTGTCGAGGCGTAGAAAGGAAGCCGAATGCGACATCCCTTACCAAGATGTAAAGAAGATCAACTTAGGACTCATCAATGCGAATGACACCCTAATTTTGAAAACTGTATGATGCGTGAGTGCGAAAAATAAATGCCCACGGCTTAATAAAATTACAAGGTACATGTACACCGCTCTTGAAATGGAAAAGACTCAAGTGGCTCACAGGCCGACTCGATAGACTGTTGCCGGAGTCGGGTAGAAGGCTTGCATGGAAGCATAGCACGATGCATGGTTCAGTGCTACAGGGACCGTGCTACCTAGGGATGGGGGCCCCCGACTCAAGGGTGTCAATTCCTTGAAATCGGGCGGGATTCTTTTCAAGGCCTAAGCGACAGTCGAACCGCGCGCCGTACCCCTACTTCGAACCCCTATCTAACCTAGCTTCCTAGATTGCCGCTCGTGGGATTTCAAGCGTGGTACCTAAATCCACTAGAATGATGCAATGCAAGTGCAGAAAAGTAAATATGCGTAAAATAGATAAGCGAGAAAGTTGCAGAAAGCGGTAAATGAACATGCAAGCAAGCAAACGGGATCGAGCCTAAACCCACTAAGTATGTCCCCAGTGGAGTCGCCAAGTTGTACGGACCCGAATGTGGACTCTCGTCGGGGCCCGCATCGCGCGCTTTTGGATCGCGCGGCTTGGTCGGAACGTCCACCTTCCCGCGGGGGCGCGCGTCGGACACGCGTGAGAGAAGGAGTCGCCACTTATCATTTTACGACCCGAAGGTCGAGGGCGGATAAGTTACCCTGGGTCTAGGGGTATGGAACACCTAGTTTGTTGTTAAGGCATTGATCTGTACGGAACCGGAAAATCCGTGTTCGGGGGTTCATGTTACGTGCGGGCCTATATCCCGCACGCCCTTTCGGTACTCTGGTTTGCTAGGCTTGCATGTTTTATTATTTACCACGTGAATTAAGCTGCACTCGGCTCGCACGTTTTGACACCGGATATTCGATGAACCAAACGATGTCGGTTGAGAAGCCGGGAGAGAAGTAAATCTATATGTCGGGGAATTGGTTCACAATCTTGCGTTACAGTTCATCGAACCATGGAGGTTGAATCCCTGCGTGAACCAGAACCGCGATATCTTGGATTCACTTGTGTCTGGGCAAGCATTAGACCGATTCGATTAATTCGACTCTCGGACCGTTCGCTCACCGACTGGAATTCTTACAGAATAAATGCACCAAATAGAATCCTTACAATGCTCTCAAAAACAATAAATACAAATTGCAAAAGGGTCGAATTCCAGTCGTTTTGCGTTCGGTTATTGTTCCACTCTAACTCACCGTGAGTTTAGGGAAAAGACCGAAGAACTGAAATTCGATGGACGCTCTCACTGAATAGGGCGTTGGACCCTGTGACTGTTGATTAGGGTGTTGGACCCTGTGCTCGATGATTAGGGCGTTGAACCCTAATATTATTCGGCCTAGGGATCAGGCTCGACCCGCATGGCAAACAGGTGCGGAAAGATAACACGCAACATGTTAATAACAGACAAAGTGTTTGTTATTGTCGTGTTTACGTGAATTAACAGATTATTAACCCAGGGGTGTTTTTGCAAGCAAATGCCATATGCTAAACAATCAAACATGTGCCAACGTTTTAGCATTCGGCTTTGTTTTGAGAACTTGACAAAGAGAGTCAAATCTCAGGTGTGTGAATCGCTTTTACAGTTGTTCTGTATTGTGACACTGAATTACCACTGAAATAACCAAACTCGTGTTTTGACTCTAGATTTGGAATCTAGAATTCCTCCTAACCATTATCTAGTGTTTGGTTAGGTCGAGTGAAAGGTTAATCAGCATTTCACAGGTTTTCTGACAAGGATCAACTGTTCTAGTTACCCGAGTCTATGTTAGGATAGCAGAAACTCATCAGTTAGATAAGAAAAGGCTATGCAGATGAACCTGCACCTGAACAGGTAGCCCGTTCTTATCCCGTACTGTAGTGTTTCTATTATGCTAACCCTAAAGATGTCGCGGGGTTGTGAAAAGATGATTTTGCCCTTTATTTGAAAATGGTTTTCAGAAAAAAGGGGAAACATCACAGTGCGGGCCACCTCGGCCTGTAGCCGGTGTAGACCGATTCCCTGGATCATCCAGGGTTGTGCAAGAACCCTGAAAAAGCCAAAGAATCGGTTGATCTGTCCGGAAGTGATCCAGAAAGATCTTCCGTATCTTGACATGAGTTACCTAGAATCAAGTGAAAACTCAAGTTGAGACACAAAAGCCCTTTTTAGACGTCCAGGCCACGTCGGACCGCGCGTTTCGGGTTTTGAAATTGATAAGTTTAAAAAGGGCACCAACATCCTTTGACGACTCGTCGACGCGAGTTATCAGTTAATGTCCAATTCGGGTAAACTTTATCAGTATGAAGTGAGTTTAATCGTGTGAGCGTCCCGATTAACCCGTTTGTGGAATTAATGCTTAAGGGTTGTGCCGAATGCATTAATTGTGAAAACGATTCGCGACTCGACGACCAAGACGATTCCATAAGGATCGAGAATAATTTGGTCCAATAACCGAAACTATCCTCATAACCAAATGGACCCGAATGAGTCATCGATACTCGAATCCATGCATGCTTCGTTTGAAAGAGTCTTTACATGATATTTTAATGGGAATCGTAAAGACATTGAAGTAAAACTTCACATCATCCGATCAACAAATTAAACTTGAGATAAGGAATTCATTCTTGACTCAAGGAAGGCCAAGAAGCCCTCGGCTTCATCTTGTGAAGGGTGGCCGAAGGTTCTCATGGCTCTATCCGAGTCACGAACGATTTCCTAATCGTGGTTTAATTATTTCTCGCATGCTCAAACATCGACCGTGATAAATAGCACCCTTTTTTAACAAAAGCCAGCGTTATCACGATTTGTTTAGCTCATTCAAACATACAAACATTCACAAACGTGTTAATTAAGGAAAAGGATAACATAACACCGGCTTCATGCATGCAATAATGATAAACAAACTCGGAAATTAACTTGAATAGGCTAAGGAGACCGATCTTAACCCGAAAAGAGCAATTTAAATCTCAACCCTCTCCTTTAGAGAATTGGCCGAGACTTAATGTGCCATAATAGGGTCGGGATAGTCTTCTTTATGATGATCCAAGCCCCTTTCCGACATGGTAGCAAGTCCTAAGATAGTGTACGTGTATAATATAACATAAAATTGCATAAAAATTAAATCTTGTGAATGAAACATGCATGAAAACACCATAATACTCCATAGCCATGCAAAAATATAAAAAGTCCTAACTCCTCTAAGTCGAAAGTGTTTTACCTAGCCTCGGAATACGAGGAAAGAGTCGGGGAAGTGTTTGAGAGTCGGGTGACTCGGTGGAACCCTTAAAAGGGTATTCGGGTGCAAGGATGGACGTGCACGGGCACGGTCGAGCACGGTGACGGGAGCTAGTGGGCACGGACAGGCGCTGGTGGTGGGCGCGGGTGTGCGCGGTGACAGGCGCGGGCGTGCGCGGATGACATGTGGAGACGCTCGGTGACGGACATTGGTGACGCCCGAGGGTTGCGCTCGGTGACGCTCGGTGACGGACGCTGGTGACGCTCGAGGGTTGCGCTCGGTGACGCTCGGTGACGGGCGCTGGCTACGCTCGGTGACGCTCGGTGACGGGCGCTGGCTGCGCTCGGTGACGCTCGGTGACGGACGCTGGTCACCCGAGAGCTCCAACTAGTCCCGAGATGCGGGATGGGACCTTCAAGAGTCGGGTTGGACCGTTGATGGGTCGGTTTTGAGCTGTTTTCCGTTGAACAGACCCGAATGGCATCAAACAGACCCGGCTGAAATATTGGACAGACCCGACTGGCACAAGTCGGGTCGGACGTCGCCACGGAGGCTCCTGATGGAATTTTGAGGCAAGGTCAGTGGCTCCTGACTCCTAACTGACCCCCGGAGGTGACTGTGGTGGTCGTTTGGTCCCAGAGTTATCGGGTCGACCCGTACAGCCCTGCAAAGATCACGAAAAACAGAGTACGTCTGGAAATTCGGACCCGTCTGGCACCAGTCGGGTCGGACGTCGCCACGGAGGCTCCCGATGGAATTTCTGAGCAAGGCCAACGGCTCCCGACTGCTAACTCACCTCTGGAGGTGGCTGTGGTGGTCGTTTTCCGAAAAGAGTCTCGGATCGACCCGATCTGCAAGAAAACCGCACAAACAGTCAGAAATTTCGACTCGACTGGGCAGTCGGGCTGTTTCTTCTTCCTGGGGTTAAACCGACGGGTTTTTCTTGGATTTCTTGACTTCTTGACACCCTAGGGTTGTGTGGGGAGGTGTTTGATGGGTTTTGGTAGCTCAAACCGACTTGGAAAGGCTTGAAACCCGGTTTGACATTTTTTACCCGAGAAGGACCAAATCTGTCCAGATTTTGTTCAAGGCTGGTTCTATGGCTTAGAGGCTTCAAACTTAAAATCTAATTTTTGAAATGGATAGAGGGGCTCGAAAACATGTGGGATATGAAGTTTGGTAAAGTTTGGATTCAAGCCGGGATGGATTCCGACTTAAGACTTTGCCCGGCTTTGCTTGGTTTTGCTTGCTGGAAATGGCTGAAGCTTGCTGCCGTTTGCTATGGAGTTTGAGAGCTTTTGAAGAGTGAGAAATGCTAGAGAGAGAGTGTTTTTAAGGGTCCCCCCTTAAGTTAATGACATTTGGACAATATATAGAAAAGCTTAAATGCAAGATTAGTGAAGAAAAGTGCAATTAGGGCCATGGATTAGTGGAATCCGAATTTCTTAAGGAAATATCAAGCTCAATCCTCATCCAATGCATTAATGGAGAAGAGATAAGAGCATTGATGGCTTGGATGGGAAGTTGGAGTGTTGAATTGAAACACTTAGATATTTTGCAAAAGGAAGACAAATGCAAGTTGTCTTCTTGGCTTGAAGAAGAAGATGACAAGAGACATGGAGGGCAATGGGCATGGGTGAGGCGGCAATGAGTTGGCTGTGGGTCCCACGGTCGCGAGGTAAGTTCGGGCCAAAGTTCGGGTCTCGATTGGTCGCGCATTCGAAGTTCGTGGTTCGAATTGAACGTCGAATTGTCGATATACGCGAGAAAACGGAGTTAATGAGCCCGAGATTGACATTTTTCATGGAGAAATGTCCCGGATGTGTGCGAGGCTCGGAATCCGGTTTTGCTCATTGCAAGTGACCAGGGCGAAGTTGTCCGCTTCTGACAGCATATCCCGTGTCTGCATCTCATGTTGGTCATTTTGGCATAAGTTGTCAAACCACGTGAACAATCATCCCTTAAGCCGGTAATGCTAACGTGGGGCCGGAGACGTCCTAGGAGGCCGAGACTGGTTTTCTCAAGATGACTTCTGAGTTGCTTGGGCACTCCGGAGATTACTGTAATCTCTGTTTGTCAAGATTAGACCTCCAAGGACTTGAAGAGTGTATCTGAGACCTCTAAAGCACTGTTTGAGAGATCTAGATGAGTTGTGTGAATTATTCCGACGACTCCACATTGAGCCTTAAGAAGGCTAGCATTGTGTAACGTAAGCATTCGGCGTCAAATTTCCCCAAGAGGACCTCCGGATATGGATTTCCACTGAAAATGGTCATTTCCGCTCTTCGGAGGTTACTCGGGAAACCGCGAAGGGTTTTGCTGTCTGTTTTGCCCAATTGTGAATGTCTGCTAGAGTTTTCTGGGCAATGCGGTATGAACTTCGTTTGCCGTAATTCCATCAGACCCTTCTCCGGCTATGCTCTTCTGAAGAGGGGTATGCTTGTTTTGCCGTTCGGAAGTCATTTGAAGTGTCTGTGTGACTTCCAAAAGACAATCTGAAGCGTTGTTCCTACTCTGTGTGCTGATGGGGCATGGCCGCGTCTGATATTTGGAATTAACTTTTCTCCAGGAAACCGGCATTTTTGGACTTCCACTGAAAAGTTGTCTGTATACAGAAAGTTGTTCTGTATAGAACAGATGATTTGCAAAATGCCTTTGGGGACACTTTTCATCTATTTGGCACTGGTGTGGATTTTTGGAGTCCAATATTCACTATCTTCCGATGACCGAGCGAACTATCGGAAAATAGTGCCGTCCGTGTAATACACTGAAAACGCCGGTTTTTGGACATTGTTGAGTTCTTTGGTCGCTCTGTTCCCCTTTGGTGACCCCTAGAGTCCTTCTGTCATGTCCATGGGCCATTTGCTCAATTTTGCCAACTTGAGGATGAATAGTGATTTCTTGCTCTGCCGAGCCGTTTTCTGTATTCTGCTCAAGTCGTGGCTTGGGTCATTGCTAATATCATTGTTTGGAATGGTGAGCCAAAATGGGGTGCTGACAGGGCTCGTTCCCGCTTGTTTGTTTGCTTGTCTATTTACCGCTTTCCGCATTTCCCGCTTATCTACTTTACGCATCTTATTTCCTGCACATGCATTGCACATCATACTAGATTCTTAGGGACCTTGTCCGACATCCCACGGGCACCAATATAGGAAGCTATGTTAGTCAGAGGTTCCGAGTAAGGGAACGGATCGAGTCGGCTATGCCACCGAACCGGCCCCCAAAGATCCTCGCTCGATTTCAAGGAATTCACACCCTTGAGTCGGGAGCCCCCATCCCTAGTTAGCGGTTCTCCCAGTAGCACCGAAAACCATGCATACACAGGGACCGTCATGCTAGACCAATTTTTACCTCCATGCCGTCAACCGACCCAAAGTCGAGTCCTTGAGTCGGCCCGTAGTTTTTTTTAGGACGGGCATTTTGTTGTTTTTATAAGAAAGAGCGATGTATACTGTAAAGAACACAACTATAGTTTATCTTTTCGCACTGCATACATTTTTTCGAAAAATCTAGGACATTACATTGATTTGATCCTAAAAATGTTAAGTCGACATCTCCCCCATCTAGGTAAGGATGGATCGCTCGCATCCCTGTCTCAGACTCGATGACGTCATCACGCCATCCGCAGACATTACTTGCCTCTGGAACACATTCCGCCCTGTCGACCGTGCATTCCTTCGGCTCATCATAGGAGACTTGCCATTACTCGCTGATTCCCCCATTGATTGGACCCTACTTGAAGCTGCTATTAGTTATTGGGACGTTCAGCGGGCTGTATTCAGTTTTCAGGGGTCAGAGCTGGCTCCTACAGTAGAGGAGTACACGGTGCTCATTCAGCGACCCGCGCAGACCTTCGACATCGTGGTGCCCAACCAATTCGCCACAATACAGAGTAGACTCGCCATCCTCTTAGATCTCCGCGACGAAGAAATTCGTCTTGAACTTCAACATGGGCGGGAGCATAGCATTAGGACCGCATGGCTCATAGACTTCATACATGCTCGTTCTCTCAATGCCAGGGAGGAATCATACCAGCGTGACGCCTGTCACGGGTTCCTCTTGCTCATCTTCGGGACCATCCTGTTCCCCCACTCGTCGAATCTCATAGACGGGGCACTGGCCCAAGTTGTCCTCCAAGTGGTAGGGGGCCATAGTTATGTAGAAGCCGTCTTGGCTGAGACCATTCGGTCTCTTGACTATGTACGAGAGGTTCGACGTGGTAAAATGATAGGAGCTCCGCATCTTCTTCAGATTTGGCTCCTCGGACACATCAGGCCATTCTGTTCATCACATCCCTTTTCCCGCACCACTGACAAGCGTTCACTCATCGCTCACCTGCTTCAAGTGTTTCGGCCCTCCGATCGCGACTACACTGACTGGATCCAGTTCTTCAAGAGACTCACCCCGGCACAGTTTTTGTGGGCTGCTCGCTGGAATCCCGGTGGTCCCATGACCATTGGATGTCCTACAATCATAGGACTCCCTCTGATCAGTCACTTAGGGAGCACACTTGTTTTCCCAGCCCGAGTCATCAGACAACTTGGCGGCCTACAGGATATTCCTAGGGAAGCAGACCGCACTCCCCACCGCTTCACGTGGACGGATATTGTAACTTTACTTCCAGATAGAGTTCTGCGGATTAGAGAAGTTCAACATCTATGGAACACGCGCACCATTCAAGAGCTCCATTTCCCGGGGCACCCTACCGACGACGAACGAGCTTTCTCAGCCACCGTAGCATATGTGGCGCAATTCCATCCGCAGGGACTCACACCCGTTCGTCGACGACGTTTGCCACGGATTCCCCGCACACTGCATGCAGACGTTCCAGACGCGGAGAGCTCAGTCCAAGGAGTCATGCACACAGAGCTGCAGTCCATCGAAGAAGAGAGATCGACTCCGTTGTGAGCTTGCGGACGTTCACGCGGAACTCACTGACCACAGAGAGCTTTAGAGCGGGTTGGCTCAGATTCACGCACCCATTTTTGCCCTCGCTCGGGCCCACGCCACTTTCGAGCGGCCACCGAGCGCAAAGGGATGTCGGCTTTATGTTTATGTTCCTTTCTTTTCTCCCGATTGTTCTATTTTGTGAAAACCATGGAACCTGGAACTAATCAATGTAATGACATTAGTGTTTTTAAAGCTCATGCATCCCATACATTTTGTCACTTTACTTAATTCCGCACTTATTATTTGAGATATTGGTGTATGTCCTTACACATTCTTGGAATCTAGGTGATTACCACTGGCGTCACACCGCTACCCGACTCGTCAACGTCTCAGGATGGCGGAAGGAGATCACGTCGATATTTCCGAAGAAGTCAACCCTTCGGTCCCGACTCTCTCTCAACCACCGCAGACACACGCTCTACCACCTCTTACTCCTGCGGGCGTACTCCCGGCATACTCCGGCGCCCTTCCGACGCATCTCCCACCCCCGGCACCTTCAGGGGCGCCTCTCCCACCGGCCTCACCAACATCCGCCGCCACCAATGACCAAGCCCGCATTGCGGCCCTCGAGGGCACGGTCAACCAAATGGCCACTAATATGGCGGAATTGCTCGCCTTGCTCAGAGGACCTAACCGGGCCTCCTCGAGTTCTACTCCTCCCCCGGGACAGGGACCAACAGTCGATCCAACCCCGTGGGCTCCACCGACCCAAGCCCCGGAGAACGTTGAAGCTCCCGCACCACCAACGCTGTATACGTCCACGGCCCACCCCTTCACAAGTCAATTTCCGCCACCGCCGGCCCCTTCGGTAGTCCCTCTTCCACCGGCTGCCTTCCTGTCCGCGGAGCACATCCTGTCTGCACCTCCACCTGTTTCCATACCTGTTCCGGCTATGATCTACACGGCGCCCCCGCCGACGGTTTTCCCGGCAACCACCGCACCTGCTCCAACTCATCCTCAAGCCACGGAGCTCCCTCCTTATCCGACTCTGCAGCCTCACGTCGGCCCCTCCTACCAGGTACCGCCCCCCATAAACACCACCTTCCACGAACCGGGCACTCCGACCCATGCGGCCCAATTCGCCTCACCAATGCACTTCTTCCCCGAGGCCGACGCCGAACAAGAGCGTAGGCTGA
Organism: Punica granatum; assembly: GCF_007655135.1. Classification (NCBI taxonomy): domain Eukaryota; kingdom Viridiplantae; phylum Streptophyta; class Magnoliopsida; order Myrtales; family Lythraceae; genus Punica; species Punica granatum. The sequence continues at coordinate 131,887 of NW_022204106.1, forward strand.
AGCGAATGGAGGAAACGATACGGGCCCTGCAAGCGAACGACGCTCGTCCCGACGCCCTTTACGGTAACTGTAGCCTATTCCCGGGCATGCGTCTGCCCCCGAAGTTCAAGGTTCCAGAGTTCAAGACCTATGAAGGCACGACGGATCCGCGCCACCACCTCCGCCATTACCGAGGGAAGATGCTGCAGTTTTGGGAATACGAGGAGTTCGTCATCCACTCCTTCCAGGATAGCCTGTCAGGATCGGCTCTCGATTGGTTCATGTCACTGAAGGCCGAAGACATCCCAACGTGGGAGGACCTCTCCCGGAAGTTCACCGACCAGTACCGGTATTGTGCAGAAACGCCCCCCACCCTGCTGGAGCTAAGCACGAAAGAAATGGCGCGGGGCCAAAGGTTTGAGGAGTATGCCGCCAAGTGGCGTGCCCAAGCCGCGAAGCACATTCCCCCGATCAGCGAAGCACAACAGATCCAACTGTTCCACTCCACGCTGAGAGGAGTGTACTATTCACACCTGTTGGCGCACACTTCATCGTTCTCCGACCTCATCGAGGCCGGGAAAAAGCTAGATTTAGGGATCAAGCTCGGAAGAATGGAGGACCCCACCAACAAGGGAGAGGAGTCGTCAAAGAAGGCTCCCGCGACGCCGTCATCTTCCACCGGGAGGAGAGCGAAGGAGGTCTCGGTCAACGCCGTCAACACGGCACGTCAGGCGCCACAACAATATCCGGTGAATCTCACAACCGCACCGACCACCGCTCCCACCTACTTTCCCCCACCTCCGCAGCATCAACTTCAATCGATCTACTATTCGGCCCCGCCGATCCCACCGTCGACAACCTCACAGTCATATGACCACTTTACGCCCGCCCCCGCTCAACCCTCTCAACCTAGGCCCCCGGTGTCGAGAACTCCTCCACCGACGCAACAGAACCCCGCTTCGCAGGGTCAACAGGCCGGCGGTGCACCGAGCCGACCCCGCAAGCAATACTCGCCGCTGCCTGCTCCTCTCTCTCACATATATCGACAACTTTTGGCAGGAGATCAGATTCAACCGATATCCCCGGGTCCGAACTTCGACCCGTCCATCCAGGACCAATCCAAACGCTGCGAATACCATCAGGGCGCACCGGGGCACACCCTCGACAATTGTTGGAGGTTGAGGGACGAAATTCAGAGGAGGATCGACAGCAACCGACTCACTTTCAACGCCATCAGACCTCCAAACGTGCAAGCCAAGCCCCTCCCGGACCATAGGCCGAATTCGGGACCATCCATCAACATGATCTCTGTATGCGTCTCGGAGAAGGACGAAGAAGCGCAAAGGAGCCCCCCTCCCTTTGTAATCAATTACACTCCCGAAGAACTCACGGTCGGGTTCACGGGACATGCGGCCTCACCGGTTCCATTCGTCGTTGACGTCCCCGCTCGGGAGCCGTATTCAGACAACAAGGTCCCCTGGGCCTACGAAGGAAGCATCGGGAGCGTTGAGCAGCAATTCAGTGTCATGGGGCTGACACGCTCGGGACGAGTATACGAGAACCCGACGGCCAAGGACAAAGGGAAAGCACCCGCTGTTGGAGACGGGGCGACTCCTGAAAGATCACCCTTCCCGTCCAAGAAGGTGACCGAGGAGGAAGCCGAAGCTTTCATGAAGATCGTGAAGGCGAGCGAATACAAGGTGGTCGAGCAAATGGCCAAATCCCCGGCCACATCTCATTGCTTGCCCTCCTCCTCGGCTCGGAACCTCACCGAGAGGCGCTCCTCCGGGTACTGACCGCGGCGCAAGTGCCGAAGGAAACGCCCCCTAACAGGATAGAGGAGACGATCGGGTCCATCTTCTCCAACACTATCTCGTTCTCGGACGATGAACTCCCGTCCGAGGGTTGGTCACATTCACGGGCATTGCACATTGTCTGTAAGTGCAACAATTACATCATCGGCCGGGTCATGATTGACAACGGGTCCGCCCTCAATGTCTGCCCGGTGACCACCCTCAAACAGATGAACGTGGATCTTAACCGAGTCCGCCCAAGCAAGACGGCGGTCCGAGCCTTTGATGGCTCTCGCAGGGAGGTGAACGGGGAGATCGACCTCCTCATAGACGTTGGCCCGTGCTCGTTCAGCATCACGTTCCAGGTGCTCGACATCCCGAACGAGTTCAGCCTGTTGCTCGGGAGGCCTTGGATCCACTCGGCTGGCGCCGTCCCCTCTTCTCTGCACCAACGGCTAAAGTTCATCGTTGAAGAGAAGCTCATCACGGTGAAAGGGGAGGAGGATTACGCCATCTACAAGGAGACGGCGGTGCCTTACACCAGCGTTGGGGACGATGAAAACCTCCCGTTCCACTCGTTCGAGACCATCTCCGTCATCCGGGACTACGGAGAGAGCGGACCGTCCCGCGCCGATCGCATGATAGGGAAGTTTCTCCTGCGCAACAATTATATTCCCGGCACCGGCCTTGGGGCACGCGGACAAGGGATCAACCGCCCCATCGAGATCGAGGAATATAAACACAGGAGGGGACTCGGCTTTCGCCCCTCCTATCATGAGATCATCGAGGCCCGCAAGGGCAACCACCTTCATCGCTTTGCCGCATACTACGGGAGACTCAACAGGGGCACTCCAGTCCCCCCATTATCTCGTTTCTTCCCCGGGCCTTCACGCATCATAGGAGGCACCCTTGACGGCCTTCCTCAGACTCCGACGACACTTCTGCCACTCCGTCAGCCGTGTACGCCGTCACCGAGGAGATTCCTTCAGTCCCGCGCTACTCGGCTGTGATTGCCGATGTGTAAGGCTTATCTACGTATAAGATGTTCCCCGCGTGTCGGCATAGCCATGCGCCACACGACGGAAAAGGGGTTTCTATTATGGCTCTTTGTTCACAACATCAATGAAATCTCTCACGCTTTTTTTGAATTCCCTTGCATTCTTTCTCCCTCCTATTCTCCACCTCACAACACTATGAAATTTTCTAAGACGATTCTCTAAAATTTCCAGGCTCCACTCGAATCCAAATCCTCGACGCGTCGATTCGAACCCATTCGAAGAATGTCTCGGAGAGCCCGGACCCATATACTTCGGAGAAGGGCTCGACGAAGACAGTCTAGTGCCTGAGATGGAAGAGAGTTTGCGCCGCCTCGAGGATCGCCAACTCACCTCGCTTGAGCCGACAGAAGAGATCAATGTGGGTACTCAAGAGGAGCCCCGCATCCTAAAGATCGGTACAAGTCTCGACCCAACACAACGGGTCCGAATGATCGATTTCCTGACCATGTATCAAGAAGTTTTTGCTTGGTCCTACGCTGACATGCCGGGGCTAGACCCGTCAATAGTAAAGCACTTCCTCCCGCTAGACACCGAGAAGTTCCCGCCCAAGCGGCAACAATTGCGACGGCAACGGGCAAGCCTCCTTCTCCGCATCAAGGAGGAGGTCGTCAAACAGATCAACGCGGGCTTTCTCGAGGTCTGCAACTACTCCGAATGGGTGGCAAACAGCGTGCCGGTGGAGAAGAAAGATGGAAGGGTTCGAGTCTGCGTCGACTATCGGGACCTCAATAAGGCCAGCCCCAAGGACAATTTTCCCTTGCCCCACATCGACATACTAGTTGACAATACGGCGCGCCACTCTCAGTTTTCTTTCATGGACGGCTTCTCCGGATACAATCAAATTCGGATGGCCGAGGAAGACAAGGTCAAGACGACATTCACTACCATGTGGGGGACCTTTTGTTATCGCGTCATGCCTTTCGGCCTGAGAACGCCGGCCCTACTTATGAGGGCTATGGTCACGTTGTTCCACGACATGATGCACAAGAGGTCGAAGTCTACGTCGACGACATGATTGCCAAGTCCAAAGTGGGAGAGGACCACCTCATTAACCTGAAGCGTCTCTTCGACCGCTTAAAGGAGTACAAGCTTCGGCTCAATCCGGCAAAATGCACGTTCGGCGCTCGATCGGGAAAATTACTAGGATTCGTGGTCAGCGAGCGCGGCATCGAAGTAGATCCCGATAAAGTCAAGGCGATCAAGGAGCTTCCTCCGCCATCTTCGGTCCGTGAAATACGAGGCTTCTTGGGGCGGCTGAATTACATCGCACGATTCATGCGAACTTGACAGACAAATGCCAACCACTCTTTCGCTTGCTCCGCAAGAACGCGGCGATCGAATGGGACGAAGAATGTCAGAGGCCTTTGACACCATCAAGGCATACCTGGTCCAACGCCGGTATTGGTTCCCGCCTACACCAGGCCGTCCCCTCGTACTCTACCTAACGGTGCGTCGTCAATCATTAGGATGCATGCTGGGACAGGAGGAGGAGTCCACGCACACGGAACGCGCGATCTACTATCTGAGCAAAAAGTTCACCGATGGAGAGTCAAATTATCCGGAAATCGAGAAGATGTGCTGTGCGTTGGTGTGGGTCATGCAAAGGCTCCGACAATACACGCTTTATCACACGGTCCGCTTGCTATCAAAGGCGGATCCCCGGAAATATTTGCTCGACAGTCCCTCCTCCACACGCAACCTCGCCAAATGGCGCTGTCAATTGACGGAATACGATATCGAGTACGTGTCCCGCACTTCGGTCAAGGGGCAAGCGATCGCGGATCATTTAGCAGAATTCCCAATTGAAGACCACACACCCATAAACCCCGACTTCCCGGATGAGGGAATCCTCCGAGTAGACGACGAGGGAGAGGAGCCGGGATGGAAGATGTATTCGATCGACGTTGCTGTAATTCCACGGGATCAGGCAGGCATCGGCGCGGTACTGATATCCCCGACGGGGCTATTACCCGGTAGCGGCAAAGATCGACTTTCCCTGCACCAATAATGTGGCTTAGTACGAGGCTGTATCCTCGGCCTCCAAGCCGCGATTGATTTCAAAGTAAAAGAGCTCGAAGTGTTCGGTGACTCCATGCTCACTATCTTCCAGACGCTGGGGCAATGGAAGACGAAGACGCGAAGCTAGTGCCGTATCACGAATACCTCGAGAAGTTAACCGAGAACTTCGAGGACGTCTCGTTCACCTACACTCCGCGCATGACAAATCAATTCGCGGACGCGCTTGCAACGCTCGCCTCCATGGTGAGCATCACGAAGGAGAACCTTATCGAGCCCCTCGAGATTGAGATAGCCGAAGGACCGGCGCACTGCAATTCGATTGGAGCATCCGAGGCGAAGCCGTGATACGAAGACATCAAGAACCTCTGCGAACCAGCCAATAACCCCCATTCGCCGACCGCCGCGATCGCAAGACTCTCAGACGCCTCGCGATACCTACTTCTTGAGCGGCGAGTACTCTACCTCCGTTCCTTCGACTCCACACTCCTCCGGTGCATCGACGAACACGAATCGCGGCGTCTCATGGAGGAAGTGCACGGGGGAAACTGTGGACCTCATATGAACGGTCTCATGCTCGCTAAGAAGATCATGCGCCTGGGCTATTATTGGTCCACCATGGAGACTGATTGTGTGAAAAGCATGTCAGACATTGTCACCGATGTCAAGTTTACGCCGATCAGATCAAAGCGCCGCCCAACGAATTGCGCCCCATGACGGCGCCATGGCCTTTTTCAATGTGGGGAATGGATGTGATCGGCCCGATCAACCCCAAAGCGTCCAACGGTCACATGTTCATTTTTGGTGGCAATTGATTACTTTACCAAGTGGATCGAAGCCGTCACTCTTGCGTCAGTCACCGCAAAGGCCGTGGCCCGTTTTCTCAAACGCGACGTCATTGCCCGATACGGGTCCCTGCGACAATCATCACAGACAACGCCAAGAACCTGAACAACAAGGTCATCGACGAGCTTTGTGCACAATTCAAAATCCGGCACCGCAATTCCACCCCGTACCGTCCCCAAATGAACGGTGCGGTGGAAGCGGCGAATAAGAACATCAAAAGATCATCGAAAAAATGACGGTGAACTATAAGGATTGGCACGAGATGCTCCCCTATGCACTCTTGGCGTACCGTACGTCCATACGGACCTCAACCGGGGCCACCCCGTACTCACTAGTCTATGGCATGGAGGCCGTGCTCCCAATCGAAGTAGAGATCCCTTCCATGAGGATTCTTGCCGAGGCCGAGCTCGAAGAAGCGGAATGGGCAAAGCAGCGGTACGAACAGTTAAATTTCATTGATGAGAAGAGGCTGAAAGCGCTATGCCACGGACAGTGCTATCAACAAAGAATGGCTCGAGCCTTCAACGCAAGAGTCCGCCACCGCGATTTCAACCCCGGCGACCTCGTCTTAAGGAAAGTCCTACACGTCACGCCAGACTCTCGAGGGAAGTTCTCGTACAAATACGATGGCCCTTTTGTCGTCAAAGAGGTTTTCTCCGGAGGAGCGGTCATCTTGAGCGACATGGACGGCATTGAAAATGCCCTTCCTGTCAATGCTGACGCCATTAAGAATTAATCCGTGAACACTTGTATATTCTTTATCCTCCGGGCTCCGTGCCCCTTTCATTGTAAGACATTTCTATTTCCGTGGATGAGTTTCAATTCCCATCATCTGTCCAACACTAAGCTTTCTTGAGAGAAAAATAAGTTTTCCCCTAGGTCGAAAACCTCTTTGAGGCGGCCTAGGCAAAAACTAGGGAACGAGTGGCACGACTTAAAATCCCGCAAAGGGGGGTTCGCGGCAAAAGGAGAGCATAAATCACTCCCTCGCTAGGTCGAAAACCTCTTTGAGGCGGCCTAGGCAAAAGTTAGAGGACTTGAGGGGTACGATCCCACCCAAACGTGGGGAATCGTAGCAAAGGTGAGCATTCATGTGAGAGAAATTAAATAAAATACCCCGCTAGGCTGTTGCGCATCCTGCGGCCTAGGCAAAAGTTAGGGGGAAATGTCGGCTTGACCACGAAAGAAGAGCGACACTCTCCCTGTGGAGCTACACCGAGTAGTGGTTCGGCACTCCCGACGCAAGCAAACTCTCTTCAATTCTCCGAGCTCGAGGCCCGCTTCGAAATGGGGGTCGAATCAACGTATCCTTGACTTGGAGGATCCCAGAAGATCCCTCCCATTACCTTATGTACATAATTCTACGGGTTATCCGTCTCAGAAAAGCTATTCCTCAATAGGGACGCGGCCGCCCTCCAAATGGCCACCAATATCATGCCCCAACACATCTTTACAATATTCCTTTACGCGTCGTAGTCTAGACGATTTCACGCGGCTGACATCCTTTTGTAGACTTCTCTTTTCATGTACAGGTGCGATCAGGACCCCAGGGGACGCTCCCCGCCGACGGACTCACGTTTGCCTCACGCGGCGAAACGTGTTCTCGAAGACTTGGAAATCGTCGAGGGATGCCGCACCACCCCAACCAACAATGTTCAGAAAAGGACAAGTGTTAAGAGGTCATCATTAGTCGTCACGCACAGAGCAATCCGAATCCAACCGCCAAGCAAGCCGTATCACACAGCGCTCTACATGAATTCCAAATTTCAAATCCCTGTCTCGGGTCCATCCCGACTTTTAAATTCCAGTTCAGGTCTATCCTGGCCCCTCGGGTCCATCCCGGCTTTTAAATTCCAGTTCAGGTCTATCCTGGCCCCTCGGGTCCATCCCGGCTTTAAATTCCTGTTCAGGTCTATCCTAGCCCCTCGGGTCCGTCCCGGCTTTTAAATTCCAGTTCAGGTCTATCCTGCCCCTCGGGTCCGTCCCGGCTTTTAAATTCCAGTTCAGGTCTATCCTGGCCCTCGGGTCCATCCCGGCTTTTAAATTCCTGTTCAGGTCTATCCTGGCCCCTCGGGTCCATCCCGGCTTTTAAATTCCAGTTCAGGTCTATCCTGGCCCCTCGGGTCCATCCCGGCTTTTAAATTTCTGTTCAGGTCTATCCTGGCCCCTCGGGTCCATCCCGGCTTTTAAATTTCAGTTCAGGTCTATCCTGGCCCCTCGGGTCCATCCCGGCTTTTAAATCCCTGTTCAGGTCTATCCTGGCCCCTCGGGTCATCCCGCTTTTAAATTTCTGTTCAGGTCTATCCTGGCCCCTCGGGTCCATCCCGGCTTTTAAATTCCAGTTCAGGTCTATCCTGGCCCCTCGGGTCCATCCCGGCTTTTAAATTCCTGTTCAGGTCTATCCTGGCCCCTCGGGTCCATCCCGGCGTTTAAATTCCATGTTCAGGTTTATCCTGCTTTCTTTCGGATCTATCCCGTTTTTTCCTTCGGCCTCCCCATCTCAACTTCCGGGCGCAATGTCCCGACACGTCCAAGTAAGGTACGAGCAGCACGGGAGGGAACGGTATCAGAACTGTCGCCGAGCCCAAAAAGGGGATGCTTATTATGGTCTTTGGCTACATCCTCTAACCGAGCATGCAACCAAAGAGGGGCAAGCTGTCAGCACCCCATTTTGGTCCCCGGCTTCCCACACGAGGATTCCCGACCGAAGCCCGGGACACTATTCATCGCCCGGCAATCAGAGGCAAATATGCGGGCACGGGGTCATGAGTAACAGGAGAAGAGCTAGGTCACTGAGAAAAGCAAAGGAAGCTTTCGGAAGAACGAACGGACAAAGAACCCCGAAAACGGCAGAGCTGGCACTATGGCACTATTCTTCACACTGAGTCACCGAAGCACCGAAAGGTGTCCGATATGGGGGTTCAAAAATCCCCCTCAGTGCCAAAGTGACCAATGACGCGTCCGGGCGCATTTTCGGGACATCCTGCTTAAGCCGGGACAACCCCGATCCCCCACCGACGCCTTTTCTGACATAGCTCCCGGGGTTCACTCCACCGACAAGCGAACGCCCTTCAAAACGGGCCTACAGGCACCCAGGGACCACCAGGCCGGGGAACAAGCTTCAGACAACCTTCCGGAACTCGACTCGATCTCCCGAAGTGCGTCTCAGTGGTCATGAACGTCTCCCGGCGAGCCTTCGGGAATTTCCACGGAAAACAGAGACCACGACGATCTCTGAGTACCTCACGATAATCCCCGGGCACCTCAAAGCATTCAGGGCACACTGAGAGAATCCCGATCGAAGTCCCTAGGCCTTCCCGGCCCAACGGTCCCCCGACCGAGGACAACGGGCCAACGATCCCCCACGAGGCAAAAGGATCGCCAAACGAATGCAAGAAGGCACAGAGATCAATCGGAGGTCAAGGGGTGTTAAATTCCACTCCGAACGTCCAAACAGGGCAAAATCGACTCCCGGGGCGCCATGTCGCCCGAACGCTCGTTCACACGACGTATGGCGATATTGACTCATTCAAATCTGTAGTTCAAGCATTCCAAATCTTCAAATTAATTTTGGACATCGGAGATCGGATGCAAGCTCAATCAAGTCTCAAGCGTTTTGCCGGCTTTTCTCCTAATCGGATGGTACCCAGCCAAGCCAAGCCAAGCCATCAAGCCGCGGCTCAACCCCAAGCACGGCTCAACCCCGGCTCGGATTGGACAGCCCAAGCCGCGGCTCAAGCCTCTCCCCACCGTCGGCTCCAACAAGCTCCCCACCACACATTTTGAATTTTCCTCCCATCCATCACCTCCCTCCATCCATCCATCACTTCCCACCATCCATCCATCACACCCATCACCCCTTTTGCTTCCCCTACACTCTACAAGACACAAACCCTCCCTAATCTTCCCTCCAATTTCGGCAGCCACATTAGGTCCCCCTTAACCGCAATTAAATTCCCTCAATCAAGCCCATAGTCATCCCTTTATAAGCCCTTGCACCATTAGACTTAATGACTTCTTGAATTTCACTCTCTCTCAGCCAATCTCTCTCAAGACTCTCTCAAACCTCAGCCCATCCCCTCACTCCCGTCGACCCCGTGCCAAGGCCGAAACCGGCTAAAATCGCCGAAAACCACCCGGTATTCCGGTAACCACCCGACCCGACTTAACCCAAAAATTCTCAAACTTCATAGCCTACATATTTCCTACCCCCTAAGTCCATTTCCGACTTGGATTTTCGATTTGAGGTCCCCAAGACCCCGTTCCAGCCGAAATTGCAATCGGGTCCCGAGACCCTCACCGCGCGCGCACCGAACACTCACGGCGTGCCATTTCAATCCCACGACCTCGGAGAGTCATGCCATCACATTTAAAGGGTTCCTCACAACCCTCACCCTCTCTCGTGAAGAGGTGGTCACGATCCGAGGGCCGACCAACCGTGCACGACCTCCGTTTGGCCCATTTTCGCTAACCAGTTTTCTGTGTTTTCACTGGAACTTCTCTCATCATTTCCGACTTATTCAGGGTTCGCACGCTCGGAGCTTTCCGTGCCCACCTAGATCTGCCTCTTAGGAGTCCAACGAGCCCGACCTTGCACCGTTCCGTGGTCGGAGCGAGCGTGCCAAGCCATTTTCCCGCGGTTGCCGCAGCTGCGCCTACCCGGGTCGCCTACTGCCCTTCGCCCTAACGAGTCTTCCGACTCTCAAAGACCACTTCCCCGACTCTTTCCTCGTGCACGAGGCTAGGTAACATCCCTTTACAATTTAGAAGAGTTAGGACTTTCTATCTTTACTTGTATGAAGTGTTTATGCGTTTTAAAAGTCGGTGTGCATGCAAGATTTCATTTTCTTTTAGATCCGAACTTGCCATGCATCCTCATGCAACGTACGTATTTCCATCTTGTTATTCTACGTCTATA